>NW_023355326.1:0-286 GCF_001411555.2 Juglans regia
GCTACTTGGTAATCAGTTTTTATATTACTTGTATAGACATTAGCTACCATAATCATTTCTTGGAAATGATTTAATATTTCATACTTAAATAATCTATCTATATTCCATTCATATAATACATCTGGTGCAAAAGTAGATCTTACTATATGCTCTCTTTCTTCGAATTGCATATCCGATAGAGTAGGCCTCGGATACCAATTGTGAGTAGTAGAAACATGATGTTTAGAGTCCCTAGTTAAAAACTATTAACATGATCTCCTCTAAGCTTATTTATTTGTAAATCTAA
>NW_023355327.1:0-331 GCF_001411555.2 Juglans regia
CGATTCTTTATCTAGACGAAAATACGAATTTAATATTAAAGTGAATTGAGTTGAGTTGAGATGATAAAATATTGTTAAAATATTATTTTTTAATATTATTATTATTTTGAGATTTAAAAAAGTTGAATTATTTATTATATTTTGTGTTAAAATTTAAAAAAATTATAATGATGAGTTGAGAGTAGTTAACTAACCAAACGAAGACTTATTATCGAGGCTGCTAACCGCCCTTATTAGCGCTGGTATTTGTCCTCCCTCGCTTTCGCGTCCATTTAATCTTTTGATACGCTTCACTCAACTCTCGTTGATCGGGTGAACAGATTTCCCACCT
>NW_023355328.1:0-300 GCF_001411555.2 Juglans regia
GTTGCCAAGAGGTCGGGGATGAAGTGGTAGGAAGATGGTGGCCGGAGGTGGTGCGACGGCGGCACAGCGGCAGAAAGAGTGCCGCGGCTTCGTGGGTCTCGTGGGGGCTAACGGCGGCTTGGATGGAAGTGAGGTTGGTGGGGTAAGGTCGCCGGCGGCAGGGGAACCGAATGGAGGGGGCGGTGTCGACCACGGCGGCTCGACGGCGGCGGGCTGGGAGAGGGGACGAATGCACGGGGAGAGAGAAAGGGAGAGGGCTCGCGCACGGGGGGAAAAGAAAGAAAAAGGAAAGAAAAAGAG
>NW_023355329.1:0-234 GCF_001411555.2 Juglans regia
GCGGTTGGGCCTATTTGTTTGGATGCCTCCTTTGCAACATGCTTGTGCACGGCGGATGGTGTTATGGCACCCAGTGCTACGCACATTGTTGCTCTCGGGGGTATCCGGATGATGCTGGCCTCGCTTCCACGGGGTTTGACGGGCGACGACCGTTTTTTGGGCTCGCTTTCGTGGGGGTGATTCCTACATTCTCGCTTGCTTTCTAGCAACAAGCTTGTGCTTTAGGGACGGATT
>NW_023355330.1:0-888 GCF_001411555.2 Juglans regia
AAAAAAAAAAAAAGAAAAAAAAAACCCCAATCAGCCCCATTTGGGCCAAGAACCTGTTTTTGGGCCACTGGGCCTCAACTTTGCCCCCGTGGGCACGTGGGTTTGGACGGCTGGGAGTGAATTGGCCCCCAAGGCTGTCCACCCCGATGCCCAGGGTGAGAGAGCGCTTCTAGAGAGAGAGAGAGAGAGAGAGAGAGAGAGAGATGGGCTTGGGGGCAATGACAACTGGATGGGACAGCGGGAAGAGGGTTTTAAAACAAAACACTACACCAAAATGATGTCATTTTATTAAAAAGATTTGTTTTGGGCTGAGTGGTTGTGATGCCCTCAATCCCTATAATTCCAACAGTGATAATTAAAATTAACATAATAGAAGTAAGTGGATCAATCAAGTAGTTGAACTCTAAAGAAAAGTCATTATTGATGGTCCAAGATCATATATATTGATAGATATAACTGTTATTTATTTGCTGAATAGATAGATTGACAGAAAAAATCATAACTATACTTAACAATAAATTACTAGGAAAAGCCCACATGTGGCGAAGATTTTTGTTGCCTTCGGAAAAAGGAGAAGTCACACCCCCCTATTGACATAGGAATTATTATTAAAGTGAACGGTATGATCCATGAATATTGGTATGTATATTCCAGAAAAATAAATAAAAATCTTTTATTCTTAGTTAATTGTTTTTTATTCATCAGCTCTTACTATTTTTTTTTTTTTGAAAGGAGTCAGTTAATAAAAACAAATTAAGATAAGATAAGTAAAACTAAAATAATTTTTTTTTCTTAATTATTTTAAATCTTTTCCAAATACTTCAAACAACAAAATATTTCAAATCATGAAGTTAGAATTGGTCAAATGAGATGATCAAGTTACCCTCG
>NW_023355331.1:0-324 GCF_001411555.2 Juglans regia
CTTAACACGCTGTGCTGTAAAGGAGGTGGCTGGCGGCACAAGGGCCGTGAAATCGCGAATAGGTGCCGCCCCTGCCTATTCATGGTTCTCGTCGGCTACGTATGGTGCGTTCGGCGTTGGGAGGAGGAGTGAACCTCCTCGCCGGAGTCTCTGTTAACGGCGGCAGAGGGCTCTCAAGCCCATTGGCCGCGACAGTTTGTGGCAATAACAGAAACAAAAAAAAAAGGGGGGGGGGGGGGGGGGGCAACCTTGTGTGGAGGTGGACATTGGCGACGGGATGAGGTTGGGGATGCCAAACCGTCTCTTCCTCACGGGCGACATCAA
>NW_023355332.1:0-219 GCF_001411555.2 Juglans regia
CTACCTCCCAGTTCTTTTGGTAGAATTGGGCAGGGAACCCATCAGGGCCTGGAGACCCCAAGGGATTCATTTGAAAAATAGCTGCAGTGATCTCCTCCCTAGTAAAAGGGTTTAAGAGCCAAGCCTTCTTAACACTATCTAATTTGGTGTCCATTGCAAGCAGACATTGGTCAATAGAACTGGGATTGGAAGTAGTGAAAAGAGAGGAGAAAAAGCTTG
>NW_023355333.1:0-501 GCF_001411555.2 Juglans regia
CTACATCTCAAGGTGAGGAGAGGAACCCCATCTCGCAACCCGCCTGTAAGAGTTCTCTCGTGAATGTATGTAAGGATGTAAGGAGGGAAGGAAATAGTAATGAAATGTGAAGTTGCAGGAAGTAAATGGAGATGAAATGTTTGATAAAATGGCACTGAAAATATCAGAATGCCAATAGGGTGCTTCGAGGGCTCCCTCAACCTCAAAAATGATTAAGTCCTTTACAATATTCCAGATACCTCTGTGTGTGGCTCAGGACGTGAATAAAAGGGTTGCAGCCATAACAAACTAGTCTAATGGCTATGCAACACGTGTAAAGCAGAATAACAAACTATAGTTGCAACGGAAAACAATTAATAAACGCAGGAATAACCAAAAAGTAAACAACAAGTAGTTTATTATTGCTGAACGACTGGTAATTTCCCTTCTCAATTGATGAAACGGTGTGCTTCAACTAATACGGTGCGTTCTGAGTTCCAAGACTTAAGATACTTCCAGACC
>NW_023355334.1:0-537 GCF_001411555.2 Juglans regia
TGTAAGAGTTCTCTCGTGAATGTATGTAAGGATGTAAGGAGGGAAGGAAATAGTAATGAAATGTGAAGTTGCAGGAAGTAAATGGAGATGAAATGTTTGATAAAATGGCACTGAAAATATCAGAATGCCAATAGGGTGCTTCGAGGGCTCCCTCAACCTCAAAAATGATTAAGTCCTTTACAATATTCCAGATACCTCTGTGTGTGGCTCAGGACGTGAATAAAAGGGTTGCAGCCATAACAAACTAGTCTAATGGCTATGCAACACGTGTAAAGCAGAATAACAAACTATAGTTGCAACGGAAAACAATTAATAAACGCAGGAATAACCAAAAAGTAAACAACAAGTAGTTTATTATTGCTGAACGACTGGTAATTTCCCTTCTCAATTGATGAAACGGTGTGCTTCAACTAATACGGTGCGTTCTGAGTTCCAAGACTTAAGATACTTCCAGACCATGCTTCAGCCCGACATACTCTAACTCCTTAGGGTTGCTTCCTCTGATCTCTCGGTACCTTCTTCTAGGGGTGTAACCTG
>NW_023355335.1:0-299 GCF_001411555.2 Juglans regia
TTAATTTATAATTAAGTATTTAAATATTATTAAATCTTAACTATTTCTATTTTAATTTAAAGATTTAGTAGTATTTTAATTTACAAACTTCATTTTATTAATTTATAATTAAGTATTTAAGTATTATTAAATATTAACTATTTCTATTTTAATTTAAAGATTTAGTAGTATTTTAATTTACAAACTTCATTTTATTAATTTATAATTAAGTATTTAAGTATTATTAAATCTTAACTATTTCTATTTTAATTTAAAGATTTAGTAGTATTTTAATTTAAAAATTAATTTTATTAATTTGT
>NW_023355336.1:0-235 GCF_001411555.2 Juglans regia
TGAAACATGACTTGAACGTGAAATACATGAACTTGAAATCTTATTCAATAGACTTAATCATTAAAGTGACCATATGGGTGCTACACAGGTCCCCTTGAGCCGTGTGTCCCTGCCGATTACCGCATCACATCACAGGTTTCTATACTAGCTGCGAGTGCGTTAATACGTACTCCACAGTTGTTGTGGCCCCACGTATTCTACGTGTCACAATTGTTGTCTCTCACATAGTGTATGT
>NW_023355337.1:0-241 GCF_001411555.2 Juglans regia
AGTTAGAAGTGTCAGAATGCGTTATGGTCTACGCCATTAGACTCAGAGGATTATTTAGGATTTTATGGCGCAATAACTTATTTTCATAATTGCGGACGAAACGTCTGTTGAAAATTGTGAAATTATTTTTAGGGGCACTTCAGGGTTGAATTTCGTTAAACGATTTTCACTATAAGTTAATATGAATATTTAGAAATTTTTAGTACTAAGTTTATTATGTATTTTTTTGGAGTGAATAGTA
>NW_023355338.1:0-225 GCF_001411555.2 Juglans regia
ATGGGTCTAGGTTCTCCATCCGTTGACTTGATTTTGGCTTTCTTGGGGTCTAGATTCTCCATCCATAGACTTGATTTTGGCTTTCTTGGGGAGTTTTCAAATTGACTGTGGGTTCAAGGGATTTCATTCCCGCGGGTTCATATCATTTGGTATTCAGAGCAAGGTTTCCAATCAGGTCTGATTCTATCTTTTAATTTTAGCATCCTTAAATTTAATTCTAGGGCT
>NW_023355339.1:0-2097 GCF_001411555.2 Juglans regia
CGATGGATGAGTTTGGCAACAGACGCCGATATAGTCTCGAGCGATCGATCGATATGCATAGTCAGCTGTGAGATGACCGCATCAACCCAAGCAGGCAGCACATCTCTTGCAGATGTACTCGGCATATGCTGACTACTACTCCCCACATGACCTGGCTCAGGCTGCGTTGGAGGAACTAGATCCTCTACAGGGGGTGTCTGACGTCCCCTCGCCTGTCCAATGCTACGTCGATGCGTGGTCATGTTGAGGGAGCTCATCTAATCTTTGACCCACTCCTCTAGCTGGGTCGGCACTCCCCGTGCAAGTAATTGTCGGCTCATTAGGACACCGTATGAGAGATTATCCATGGAGACGATGCTCGCCTCGTAATGGATCCTCTGAAAGATGTGCAGTGGCAAATCTATAGGATCTCCATATGCCACTCGTATAAAAAATTATGCCCGAAGCCAACTAAATGTGGCTTTATGTGCCACAGGATTGACCTTTGTTGCAACAATAAGGTGCAACATGCGGAATAAATGTAGTAGATGGTTCTGGTTGAAGGCGTTCTTCCGCTCTATCTGCATGCGGTCCCTCCCAATGAGGATGTAGAAATCCTCATCTAGGTCATCATTCCGAGCCTCGATGCCAGTATCCTCGGCCTCTGACTGGCCTGCATCTTTAGCTAATGCTGGCTCAAATGGGCTGCCAGTAGATGATGTAGAAGTGCCTACATCCTCATGGGGTGTTGAGTGTGCAAATGTCTCAACTCCTCGACGTATCCCGAGGTGCTCGGCAATGACATCTGATGATACCTCAATGGAAACACAGCGTACAGTCACGGCGTGAGAGGATGCATCCTGAGGCATGTCACACATCCTCATATAGAATTATTGAACCATTGAGGGGTATACCTTCCTCCTCAATGTGCAAATATTTCCCAGCCTCTACTGAGGAAAACATCTCTCAGGTTCGTCTGCTGCCATTTGAGTTTGTCAAACTCATTAATCAGGACCTCTTGCTCTACCATAATAGTACGAGCCCCAATACGAGCAGTGTCTTAAGTGACTCCTTCCCTCCCTCGTTTCCTAGTATGCAGTGGATGAGTCATATCCTGAAAATAGAAAAGGAAAAAAAAAATTATTTACATTAATGCATTTTTTTGTGTTAATTTTAAGCTGCTCTGCATTAATGTTCGAACATAGCAAAATAAAAGTTCGAATGTTAAGATAAAACGTTCGAGCGTTTATTTCATACATTCGCACGTAAAATAATGTAAATAAATTTACATTCAAATGTATATCATTTATGTTCGAACATAACATATACGTTCGAATGTAAAACATAGACGTTTGAACATAAGCAGTAAATAAATATTGGCTAACGTACGTTCGAACGTATTTGTTTTACGTGTGAACGTAAATATGAACATCCGAATGTCGAAGCATGAATAAAGTAGAAAATCACTACGTTCGGATGTTATAATTAAATGTCCGACCGTATGTGATTTATGTGCGAAACTAAAATACTCACGTTTGAACGTATGTCGTTTACTAATATTTAAAAAGTAGTACGTCTGGATGTATACATTAAACGTTTGGATGTAAAATTGATGAAAATAACGTTCGAATGTAAGACAATGAACGTTCGAATGTAGAAGCTATAACGACTATTTAATTGAAACTTCGTACGTTCGAATGTCTTGGTGAAACGTTCGAACGTGACGACACAGGCTGAGTCGACTCAGCCATTATTGAAATCTCAAAAATTACTCTACATGGTTCTAAATGCCGAAATGTCACCGTAGAAATGAAGTATACACTTCAAGAAACATTTCTATGGTGAGTATTCGGCCAATGGCAAGCTGTGGTGGCTGGAAAATGGAGTTGAAAATCCGGCCACCACTTATCCCGTTTTAAACAAAACTCAATCCAAATATCAATAAAATACATGTTATTTAAAGAAAAGATGAATTTTTACCTTTTAGTGACTGTTGTGGCAGAGTTTGATGGCGGCAGTGACGGAGGCGTGGCGGCGTGCAACAGAATGACGATGGAGCTAGTGGAAATGTCATTTCGACATTCGGTTTTGGCCTTATATACACAGAACATTTGAACG
>NW_023355340.1:0-255 GCF_001411555.2 Juglans regia
CATCACATGGTTCAAAAAGGTGTCCTAAAACAGATCCAAGCTTCAAACTCAAGATCACATGGGTAAACATCAACCAAAACATAAATTTAGCCAAGAACATCATCCCTTTGGCCTAACCGAATATCTCCTTCCATAAAATTTCATATGTTCGAAACTAACATCAAATATCTTCAAAATAACATTCTAACATGTATATAAGATGCTTAGGATCTTCCAATAAAAATATCAAAGCCATTGGAATAAGATTAAACCATA
>NW_023355341.1:0-840 GCF_001411555.2 Juglans regia
TATTTATAGACATATAAAATGCAGTATATATACTATATTATAAGTTAGTATATAATGTAGAATTTAATAAGTTATAATTTAGTATATATTATCGATTTATATATGGTATAGTTTATATACTATATTATTATGTTCTCATCTAAAGTATTATGCTATCATACTATACAATGTAGTATATATATAGATATATAAAATGGTGTATATATACTATACTATAATATTGTATATTAGGAATGGTACGTTTGAACGTTAAAGTAAGAGGCGGGAAATTTCTCACTCGATTAAGGTATCTGTGTGATGATTTGAACATTCGGACGTTAGTTGATGAAAATCACTAGAAAATTATGAATGTTCGAATGCCAAATTTCTTAGCGTCTGAACGTTAGGAAAATTAGTGCGGGAAATTTTTGGCTCAAATATAGTAACACTTTGATGATATGTATGTTCGGACTTTTAAGTTAGATGTTTGAACGTTAATCTGTAAATCTATGAACGTTCGAACGGAAAATTGTGATACGTTTTAACATAAAAATAAAAGTGCGGGAAATTTTCCGCTAGATTTTATGTTCTATCATAAGAATGGTACGTTTGAACATGTATTGAAAACGTCCGACGTTCTGGGCAGGAATAATTTTTGTTTTTCATTACGTTCGAACGTTATCTAAAAATATAACGTTCAAACGTACAACTTAAACATTCGAACGTTTGAACTAATAATTTTAGAATTTAATGAATACGTGCACTGGAGGAAGCGGATCATTTCTTCTCCTGTGCGTGCACAGAGAGAGAGAGAGTTGAGAGAGAATCAACCCAAGGCTCCTGCAGGAGAGAGAGAGAGAG
>NW_023355342.1:0-394 GCF_001411555.2 Juglans regia
ATACAGTTTTTAAATGTATAAGTTTCGGATAGTACTATAAAGGAAATCATATAGGTGCAACCGAATGATTCACTTGACTAAAGGAAACTGTATACGTGTAAAACTACCTCACATCTATCCCCTGTAAATCTGCTACCCGATAGTCTAGGAGCCTCTTGTTACGGCTGTTACGGCATTTGAATGTTTTAGATATCATCACATATTTAAACTGTAACTGCATATCTTGTACAGTCCTATATATAGAGGACACTCTCATATCAATAAAGTAAGTTTTCACATTCTCTATATGGTATCAGAGATTTAATTCTCTAACGAGTTTTTTTTTTTCTTTCTTCTTTCCCAAATGGCCACATCCTCTGAGTCTGTGATTGTCAACAACTCTGAGCCAAATGGA
>NW_023355343.1:0-265 GCF_001411555.2 Juglans regia
ATATAGGTGCAACCGAATGATTCACTTGACTAAAGGAAACTGTATACGTGTAAAACTACCTCACATCTATCCCCTGTAAATCTGCTACCCGATAGTCTAGGAGCCTCTTGTTACGGCTGTTACGGCATTTGAATGTTTTAGATATCATCACATATTTAAACTGTAACTGCATATCTTGTACAGTCCTATATATAGAGGACACTCTCATATCAATAAAGTAAGTTTTCACATTCTCTATAAGTACTGTCTTTAAAATATAGAGAGG
>NW_023355344.1:0-1733 GCF_001411555.2 Juglans regia
TAAGTATAGCCTCAAGATAAAAATAAAAATAAAAATAAAAATACCTAAGTAACCTCAAGTCACAATTAATTCCTGAAAATAATCACAATAACTATTGTCAACCATGATTCCATTAAGTAACCCACTCGACTACACACTTCGATCAACTCACCAAAAATTCCAAGCCAAGGTCTCTTGAATTAGTATTATTGTGTCGACTCATCTTCAACACTTACCAAAGTCACTTTCTCCAAACCAAAATAAGACTAGAACCTATACCCTCCGAAATGCGTACACACACCATTTCTACGCATCAATCTCATGCACCTCAGCCAAAACCCATAATCCTCCAAACGTGCAAGTGATCATCTTTACCATTTCCATCACTAGACCTATATCCTCGAAATTAGCAAAAATCATTTCCTAAACCCACACCCTCTATTATCCTTAAAATTAATATGGATTAAATCATTAACTTGTCACTATAAGATCAAGCTAAAAATAATTATTTAACCAAACTAGATCAACATCTTCAATCCCCAGAAAATACACGAACTAGATCATTACCGTCCATCTCTAAAGAAATTCTCTCCTGAAAAAAAATTCTCACATTAATAACTCAACTCTCATCAATCCTATTTTGATTCTGCCCTTCAACTCTGCAATTCTAAAACCTTAACCCAGATAAAAATCATTTTCCAAAATCCTCAAGAACTATGACCTTAAATCTAAACATTCACCTTATAAAACTTGTAAATTCTAAAACTCCAAATGTTATCAAATTGCTTAACAAGGTCGGCAAGATAAAAAACTTTTAATCTAAGTAATCCCTTAATTGCTTGTTGAACCTACCAGCTTAAATCCCATTAACTTATTTCCTAAAAACTATGGGGCCACAAACCTTAGATGAACTTCTCATAAATCTAACATTGACATTCATTGAACTTACAACCTCCTACCCAAAGACTCACTACATAAATTCTACAGAACCTAAAACCTCAATTATTCTAAGCAATTTAAAACTATTCCTCTCCTTAGCAGCAACTCGAGTTCCTACTCCAATGAGTTCACCATAACCATGATGTTCAAGCCTCGATATTAAAACAAACCAATCACCAAGAGTTCAGGCCTACTACACCAAATGTTCAAGCCTAACAATGGCATTCTTAGTCGTACCATCTTTCTGTCATAGCACAACCCTTAACCCGCCTTTCAATTCTGAACAAAACAAAACAAAACAAAATAAAATGAAATTCCATAAATAAAATAACATACGACAAAATGGATAAAACCAATGAAGTAGTTCACAATAAAATAATTAAAACAAATAAAATAACATACCATAAAATAAAATAATAAAATAAATAAATAAACATGTAGTATACAATAACTAAATAAAACCAATAAAAACCATATATTTTAAATTAAATAATTTTAATTTACAACTCTTAAAAAAAAATTTTGGTACCTCACCATTTTCCTATCACGAGCAATCATCAACCCTGCTTAAATCCCCGGACAATTCAAACACGATCCAAAAGCAACATAATAAAATACAATAACATCAAATAACATAAATACGTTCATTTAACACAAAATAGAATAATCATAAACTAATAATATAAAATAAACAATTTAACTTACAACCTTTAAAAATTATTATTATTATTTTTTTAAAATAGAAAATAATTTCTGGTACTCCTAAGGGACATATGGTTTTACCCAAAGTCGAACTGCTCTGATACCACCTGTGG
>NW_023355345.1:0-227 GCF_001411555.2 Juglans regia
CCTCAATTTTCTTGGAGTTATCAGGCTACTTTAATTCTCATCAATCCTACTTTAATTCTGCCCTTCAATCAACTCCAATCACAAATCCATCCAACCCCCGAACTCCTCGGACTCAGTCCTGCATATCAAACAAATACAGTGAAATGAGTTAGTGCATAAATACATTTAAATTACGAAAGTTCTTTGGATAAATACTTACAGTGCAATGTAGCAATTTCCGAAGGATA
>NW_023355346.1:0-201 GCF_001411555.2 Juglans regia
CTTGCTGAAAAATAAGACTCCTCATGAAACTCTTTTTTGTGTCAAACCAAGCTACTCGCACCTTAAGGTATTCGGATGTCTCTGTTTTGCATCAACCCTTTCACATGGTCGAAAAAAGTTTGATCCAAGAGGGAAGAAATGTATTTTCCTGGGTTACCCCTTTGGGGTAAAGGGTTATAAGTTGTTAGACCTTGAAACTCA
>NW_023355347.1:0-200 GCF_001411555.2 Juglans regia
CTTCTGAAAATATTTGTGAAAAACCACCACACTTTGGGTGGAGTCCGAATGTCATTTATATAGAGATGCTGTACAACTTGATAAGGAAAGAATTCAAATATTGTAGCTGTACAAATCATAACGGAAAAGAATAATCCTAGAATATTACAAGGCAACAATCAAGGGTCAACTACAATCACTCGGAGGTGTCGAGTGCAGTC
>NW_023355348.1:0-232 GCF_001411555.2 Juglans regia
CTTCTCGTCTATTCTGATCACCATTGGGTCTCCTCGCCTATCTAGAGGAATGATTATTCTCTTTGCTTCTCGCAGTACAAGGCTTCTCGCCCAAATCTTCTTGGCTCTCTATAGATCTTCGTTGCCTCTCTTCGGTTTGAATCTTTTACTCTCTTCTTTTGTACCAAAATGATCTCCTATTGCACTAAAATCTTCTTATTCATTCAAACACAAGAAAATAAGATAATATGTA
>NW_023355349.1:0-376 GCF_001411555.2 Juglans regia
TTGTCCCACTACAATATGATCTATATAAATTAAAGAAACATATTGTGCCGTTTGGATAGTGAATCGAGATTAGATGATTTTAGATGAATTGAATAAAATATTATTAGAATATTATTTTTTAATATTATTATTATTTTAGAATTTGAAAAAATTAAATTATTTATTATATTTTATATGAAAATTTTAAAAAATTATAATAATGAAATGAAATAAATTGAAATCATTTTTCAATTTAAACGGTGACCGAGACAATTTCGCCTCTAAAAATGTAAAAAAGCCACATTTTGCAAGGGATTAATGCCACACCCGAATGCTCATCAAACATGGGTCCCATGTATCATGCAGCCGTGGATTCATTACTAAAAAAAACAAATTG
>NW_023355350.1:0-2667 GCF_001411555.2 Juglans regia
TATATATATATATATATATATATATATATATATATATATATGAAAAATTCTATTTATCATTCCCACATACTATACATCACACTTTTTAGTATTTTTTTTTCTCTCTTACCAAATGTTTGATACATGGATGATGAGTAGAAGAATTCAACTAGTTTAAGAAGAATAAAATAACATAAAAATAAAAATAAAATAAAAATAAGTATGGTGTGTGATGTGTGGAATGATGAGTAGCAAAACTCTGTCTCTCTCTCTCTCTCTATATATATATATATATACCATACTTATTTCTATTTTTTTTTTGTTTTATTTCTCTTAAACTAATTGAGTTTTTCTACTCATCATCCATGTACCACACATTTGATAATGAAAAAGATTAAAAAATTAAAAAAACATGTGTGGTGTGTGGTGTGGTGATGATTGAGTAGAATTTATATATATATATATATATATATATCAATAATTCTACTTAGCATTCCATACACCACCCACTACATATTTTTTAATTATTTTTTTCCTTTTTCCCATAACAATTATATGGTGTATGGATGATGAGTAAAACAACTCAATTAGTTTAGTAAGAATAACATTTCCTGAGTGATGATTAACCCAGATTGGTTTGTCTGTCACGTGCGAGTTGACTGCTTGGGGTAGATGGATTTTTATGATTTCTTGGACAGGGAAGCAATCTCGCTTTTTTCTCATAGTTGCCAGTACTCTTCCCTTCCAACTTGTACAACGATTCCTATGCCAATCTTGGAATGAGTTCTATCCACAACTGAGTCCCAGTTGATTTTGATAATATCCTTAGGAAGAGCTTCCCATCTCTGTTGCTGATCACTTATTGTACTTGATATTCTGGACTTCCCAAGGTGAGCAACCTTGTAATCCATCAGGTCAGATTTTGAACATTGCACTACAATGTTTAGGTGCTTTGAAAATAAAACCATTCCTTCATTGCCATAGCCTTCTAGCAAATACCTCTACTTCTTCCGGTTGTTCATTTTTAAAATTGTCACACATGGTTTCAAGTAACTCTATGAATGATTCTCATTCTGTTTTTCTGTATTTGCTTTTGAGTATTGGCCCCATACATCTTGTGCTGAAATACAACCACATAGAACATGATGTTCCATTGTTTCTATTTCCTTCAAATATATTGGATAGTTTGGAGTCTCCACTACTATTTTCTTATAAAGGTTTAAGTTTGTTGGAAGTACCTAATGGCATGTCCCCTATAAGAAAACTTTGTCTGCGTTTGGTATGGTTAGCTTCCAGATTTTAGACCAAACTTCCTTCTTTCTGTTACTGCTTGAAGATTGCCCTTTTGTACTATCCTTCATCCCTTTTTGCATGTGGTAAGCACTCCTTACTAAGAATTTTTCCTTTGTAGTGCCTCTCCATATTCACCTGTCTGGGCTATTACAAAAACTAATAGGGATTTTCTTTATAGCTTCAACTTATTTTCTAGAAAAAATCCCATCAACGAGGGAATACTTCCTCTAATTAGTACCTGAGTCAACAAGGGCTTGTACTCTTTCATGTTCATCCAATATTCTAAATGCACTGTGAATCCTATTAGATGTGGACTGTCGTATCACCTTATCCTTCCATATCTTAACCCATTCTGCATTGCCAATCTTCCACAAAGTACCTTCCTCTATTAAAGATCTTGCTGCTACAATACTCCTCCAAATAAAGGAATGTTTGTTTCCAATTTTAGCTTGGATAAAAGAAACCTGAGGAAAATGTTTTAGCTTAAGCACTTGTGAAGCTAAGGATTCATAAATCTTTCTAAATCTCTAAACTCCAATCCACCAGGATTATGTAATGGTAACCTCGCATGGATGATACATTCTATGCAGACCACGTCCAATTACACGGTATGTCACCGACTGTCTCACCTTCTCTATCTTCTAAGTTGATTCTTCATGTGATTGACGACGGCTGTGGATAACATATTTGTTAGAGGAATGTCAATAAAGAATTTTACAAATAGATTTATTAAGCATATCAAATTATGTTGTCATCTTCACGCATGCGGTGCTCGATGTTTTTCAAGCTTAAGAGTGACGATGGAGTATATGATTTGAACTTGAGGCATAAGTATTCAGCTAGATCAGGTCGACCCACACACATTCACATAACTCCCAAAAAGATTTTTTAAAATTTTATAGAGATATTAAAATCTCTCAAAATGGCCTTCCAAATTACAATCATGGCCCCCCAATAAAAATTATATCCTCTAATTTATTCTTCTTGACGTTGTAAATTCTCAATCTATTTTAATTTAATTTGTCCTCAATCAATCATATCCCGCCGGCGCCAAACACCTAGGTTTAGGCCATTTAAGAGAAAATCATTTATTTTATACTATGACTCTACTAGGAGAATTAATGGAGTTGCGAGGGAGGGTTTAGAAATTGGTATGCATGCATGTACCCTAGTCCTGTTGGGAGTGCTTGGACGACAATTTTTGTGGCTGTATTGGTGGCTTTCGTCAAGAAGGTTGGTGATTATCTAGGGTTCACATATATGGCCCATTTTTTATTGTTTTCGATGTGATGAGTTCCTCAAATCGACATCGGTGGTTGCTTCCGTGGGTGGGGTGGTGGTGGAAATCTCTCTATAGTGATGCTTGGTGCAGCGGCTGGGTCTTCATGGAGGCCA
>NW_023355351.1:0-259 GCF_001411555.2 Juglans regia
CGGATCCCATCAGAACTCCGCAGTTAAGCGTGCTTGGGCGAGAGTAGTACTAGGATGGGTGACCTCCTGGGAAGTCCTCGTGTTGCACCCCTCGTTTTTGTTTTTTCCGCCTTGCGAGATAAATTGACAAGAAGGAGCACTCGGGAGTGGTTTTTTGGGAAAATCTCGCCCTGCCCATCGCGTAGCCATGGGTTTGGATCAGATCTCCGTTTGGATTGGGATCGGAAGGACGCTAGTATGTCGCTCAAGGATTATATGA
>NW_023355352.1:0-1442 GCF_001411555.2 Juglans regia
GCTGGTGGCCGACTTACCAGTTTGTCATATGATTAAATATTGCTGCTATACGTACGTGTGAACTACTATAGATAGCCATTGATTTCTCTTACACACACACACGCATAATATATATATATATATTATATATATATATATAATGTGTGTTCTTTCTTGTCTACCCTTTAGTAATTTCTAAGGGTCTTGAAATTGCCAGGTTTCTAGAGAAAACTGCACATTCTGAAAGAATAATATATATAGGCCGAGTACTGCCACCGGCCATGACTAGAACTTTTGTTTGTTTCTTTCAACTATATTCTTGCCATCTTAATTAATTTACGTATGCATGAACTCAACGTTGACGGTCTCATGAGCAAATGCCACGTTTACACACACACATATACATATATAATTTTATTATGTATAAGTAAATTTATGTACTAATCTATGTGTTAATGTTATTATATTTATATTTTAAATTCAAATTAATACTGTTTTTAATAAAATTTACTTTCTGACCAATCATATTAAATGAGTAAGCATATTAATGCACTAAATCGCTTATAATTAGATTTTTCTATATATATATTTATATGTGTGCGCATGTGCTTATGAGTAAAAAAGACTTCAAATAGAGGGCAGATTGTATAGGTTTTAAAAACATCAATATATGTGATTAAATAGAATGATAAAAATGATAAATCACATGATCTTGATGATGTGTGATGTAGAAGATGATAACTAGAATTTTTCTATTCTTAATTCCTTTTGGAGTGGGAGGAGGGCATGCGCGCAAGACTACTAACTAGTTTACTTTGTGATCATAGTAAGCGGCATTTGGAATATCGCCACCACTTTTCTAGCTATGAGGTACGTACATACATATATACATATATACATACATATATATATATATAGAACATTTACTCATTATAATGAAAGCAACGTTTTCGATTAATACAATGGATCGATTAGGTATTCGACATGAATAACATTATATTATATAATTTATATTGCTAAAATACTCTGTTTTAATGCTTTCATTCTTACGTACATTTATACCAATCATATTTAATTAGTACTAGTACTGTATTTTCATTTTATTGGTTTTCTCTCGCTCGTATACTTCAAATATAAATTTGAGTTCGTATTCTTACGAGGTGTACTCTGTTGATCTGTGTACACAAATCTCGTATCTTTAGCATTATCATTTACAAAATGTTAATAATAATAAAGTCACAAAAGTTTTGCAACGAGTATTTCTATCTATTCATTGATTTTGGCCTCGAGACATTTGTTATTTGAATATAAATAAAATAATTAAATCTAAATAAATGAAATAAGAATATTATGAATTGTGCAAGCGTCACATATTTTTATTAAAAAAATAGAATCTATTATCAAAAATTATTATTTTTTATATATATCTCACATTTATTTATTTATTTTTAATTGTACAACGT
>NW_023355353.1:0-343 GCF_001411555.2 Juglans regia
ATCATTTGCCATTCAAAGACGTGTTGCACGAACGTTTATGGAAGTATCATTTGCCATTCATTGACGTGTTGCATGAACGTTTGCGGGAGTATCATTTGCCATTCATTGACTTTTGCATATAATTGGAGTGGTCATTCTGGTAAAAATAAGATTTCAGACATGTTGCATGAACGTTTATGGGAGTATCATTTGCCATTCATTGACTTGTTGCTTCATGAACATTTGTGGGAGTATTGTTTGCCATTCATTGAGTTTACATATAATTGGAGGGTTCATGCCACTACTAAATTTTCACCAATTGAAATTGTTTTAATCCATTTCCTATTTTAGATTTAAAGTCTTC
>NW_023355354.1:0-1081 GCF_001411555.2 Juglans regia
GCGTGCTCTCTCTCTCTCTCTCTCTCTCTCTCTCTCTCTCTCTCTCTCTCTCTCTCTCTCTCTCCGTCCGAACCTTCTCTCCCCCAGCCTGCCGCCGTGCGCCGGCGGTGGTCGACACTGCCCGGCTTCCCAGCTCCCCCATCCACTGGCGACGCCACCCCTCCATTTACAGCTCCATTCGCGCCGCCGTTAGCCACCACGAGCCCATTGAAGCCGCAGCATTCTTTTCGCCGCTGCGCCGCCGTTGCACCACCACTGGCCACCATCTTCACACCACTTCATCCTCGACCTCTTGGCAACCCATTGGACCCAACCCCACCTCCGATCCGTCACCGGTGAAGCACATCCAACTCCATTTTCGTTTTGGGTATTTTTGGCCTTAAAACACCAATTGCGCCGCCACCCACGGCCAACCACCACAACCACTAGCTTCACCGACCTCCCTAGGCCCTACCCTATCAATCTTGGGTCTTTGTTTGCCTCCGTTTGAAAGTGAGTATTTGTGACCCACGACCACAGTGTATTTTACACTGTTGCGTTGCTCAGACGTCACTTCTTGCAACTTCGTGATCCTTTGGAAATTGCTATATTGTGCTGTAAGTATTTCTCCAAAGAACTTTTGTAATTTAAATGTATTTTTGCACTAACACATTACATTGTATTTGATTGAACACGCCGGACTGAGTCCAAGGAGTTCGGGGGTCGGATGGATTTGTGATTGGAGTTGTTTGGTTGGATTGATTGGATTGGTTTTTGGTTATTGATGGTTGTGGAATAGTGTTGGTACATGTACATCTCATTATTTCATGCATGTTCATGTTTGTAAAGGAAACTGGGTTTTCGTGTATTGCATTCACATGCATGTGTGATTTGGAAAATTATGATTTCATGTGTGAGAAAGGATTTGAAAATGTTTGGATTGATTGATTTGAGAAAAAGGAAAAAAGACTGTAGGGATGGTGGTAAGCAGGGACGGTGGTAGAGTCCCGCCTGCGATTCTTGCCTACGGTGCATGCAGTAGGGATGGTGGTAAACAGGAATGGTGGTTGTGTCCCGCCTGTGATTCCCGCCTACGGTGCAT
>NW_023355355.1:0-254 GCF_001411555.2 Juglans regia
TAACATATAATTATATATTATATATATAAATATTTTGTATAATATATAAAATTAATTTTTATATTTTTTTTCCAACCGGTCCGGTTCGGTCCGGTCCGGTCCCGGAAACTACGGAACCGGAACCGGACCGGAACCGGCCGTTTTCATAAAATAGGAACCGGTTCCGGACTGGACCGGTTCAAAACCGGACCAACCGGTCCAGTTCGGTCCGGTCCGGACCGATTTTCCGGTTTCCCGGTTTAAATTTACACCCC
>NW_023355356.1:0-217 GCF_001411555.2 Juglans regia
AGTCGAGGATGTGTGTAGAGACCTCGCATCACAATAGTTTTTATCTTTTATTTATATTTTCTTTTGTTGTAATTATGAACAATGCTAGTGAAACCTACTTACTGCATCTACTGGATACGTATTACATATTATTTATACACCAGTGAAAATAACATGTTTTTCCTATCATATATACACCGTATATCCATGGGTAATATCCTGGATTCTGTATTAGAAT
>NW_023355357.1:0-824 GCF_001411555.2 Juglans regia
GAACACGTCGGTTTGAGACGAAGTTTCGTCGCCGACAATGAGTAATGAGTAGACGTTTATTATGTTCGAACACGTCTACTCATAAACTGAGAATAAACTGAGAAGAAGTTTCGGTTTGAGATGAAGTTTCGTCGCCGAACACGTCCACCCATTGTCGGCGAGGAAACTTATCTCAAACCGACGTTTTCGGACACTTTTCAGCTTCTGTCGTCGTGCATCTTCGTATACATATGCAGGTCTACCGATATATATAATTTAGATTTCCTCTTTAATGTCCGGTTGCCGACACTTCTGGGATGCTGCTTCTTGAATGTTCCAATAGTCATTAAATTTCATATTATTAAAAAAAATCATTTATACAACTACTGGTTTACAAATTACAGGGCAGGGTTACTTTAGTGCCGCGTAGGGCTTGGTACTTTGAAGATTGGCTCCAAGTATTTCATCTACCTTTTCTTATCTTGAAAAAAAAAGGAGCACCTTGCATTCTTTAATTAATAATATCTTTCGGCTAACCTAGGCTTAGATTTTTTTTTTTCAAACCTTTTAAATCATCTCGTATCGACTCATCTTAAACACAAATATTTTTCTATTTCAAATTTTTTAATTTAAAAATTTTTCATCTAATCATGATTACTTAATCATTTCAACTTTTTAAACTTTTAAATAAAACACAAAAAATAATTCAACTTTTTCAAATCTCAAAAAAAAAAAAAAAAAAAAAAAAAAAAAAATTTTAAAAAAATATATTCTAACTCTCTTTTAATTTTATAATTATTTTATTCAATTTTTCTCCTCTCATTTCTCAAAATCTTATAAAAATA
>NW_023355358.1:0-854 GCF_001411555.2 Juglans regia
GGGGGGAAGAATCTCGAGTCCTACTCTAGTAACCTAGTTAGTCTTCATTCCGTGTATATCCCTCCACGTGGGACTGGCCTTGCAATCTACAAATTAAACAAAAAATCTACTCAACCTCCTACTATTCACATAATCTCCACACTCCACATTATTTTTAATTTTTATTATTTTTTTCTTTTATTAAATATTTATTATATGAATAATGAATAAAAAATTTGAAATAATTTAAAAAGAATAAACTCAAAAAAAAAAATTTAAAAAAAATATTAAAAATTTAAAAAAAATATTAAAAATTTAAAAAATTTAAAAAAGTGTGGAGTGTGGAGTGTGGTGGAGGTTGAGTAGCAAAGCTCCAAATTAAATGTGGCTTTCCATTGAACAAATCACAAGAGAGGGCTGAGTACTCCAATGCCGCAAAGAAGAAGGGTGTTGGGTTTTTATTAGAATAATCTACAGTTGCAATCCTTTTTCTCCTTCTATTTTAGATTTAGGGAAATTTTATTACACATGTTAATAAAATAGTTACGAGAGCTTCGTTATTTTATATAACTAAATGTATTTATTTAAAACATAATTCTAAAAGAAATTGAATCTATATCATTTGCGTTTAATTGAGGTGGACGAAGCTATTCTATTTGCAGTAAGTGAAGAAGAAGACAAAACTCCTCATAATTGGCAAATGCATTTTTGCGAGTTGATTCTACATTCATTTTTGGGTATTTTCTGCCACATCTTATTCCCGTAATACCGGAGTCTTGATAATAAGGAGTGAAAAACAAAAATCGGTAAACCCAACTGCCAGTGGGTTTGGTTTGGTCCAGTCCGATTCGATATCGATTTTATTGTTTTCAAAG
>NW_023355359.1:0-3975 GCF_001411555.2 Juglans regia
GAACAATTCAATTTTTTTAAATTTTAAAATAATAATAATATTAAAAAATAATATTCTAACAATATTTTATTATCTCAACTCAATTTAACTCAATTCAATTCAACATCCAAATGAAGATTATACAAATCATCTCTTAAAAAAATATTATTATTCATGGCACTACTATGAGGTAACACGTGGAAAATGCAACAATAGCATGCGCAAAAGTTTTCAAATTTGTCCCATGCCCCTAATATTATAGGGTTGAGTACTGATAGTTTCGGAGTTGAAGTGTTCCCACCTTTGACTACGACTTCGACTTTGTTGGAGGTCGAATTTGGCCTCCAACTCCGACTCCGACTCCGATTCTTATAGCTTCTGATCAGACTCCGACTCCGACTTGTAAGAGTGGAGTCAAAGCAGAGTCGGATTTAAACTTTTTTATTAGGCATTTTTTCTTAACCATTTAAAATTTCAATTTGACAATTTTAAACTCTCACTAATCAGATTTTGGCTTCTATATTTCAGTTTTTTTAAAACAATATTATTTCCAATTTCAATTTTATTAAAACATAACTAAAATTGTAAAAATAATAAAATTGTAAAAATAAATCATTCTTACAAATTAAACTCTGAAATAGGGATCATGCAAATACATGTTCGTACGTACTGACTTGTGCATGCACATGCTAGGTGGACAAGCCCATTAGCCTATGTCTGTGTCTCACATGAAAAACATTCAGTCCGAATGTAATCCTGGACACTATAATTTGGTATCAATAGGTAGTTGACAACAATAATCCTGGACACTATAAACAGATAAGTATTACATATCATCATTCTAGATGTCATGACAACAATATCACGAAGATTTAATACAACTCAATTCAATCCAGCAACAAGAAATTTTCCAACTATGAGGATAGACACAAATATCAATTAAAAATACATAACTAAAATTACAAAATTAAATCATTCACTAGAATCACTACAAGTTAAAAAAACATAACCAAAATTACAAAACTAAATCATTACTCACTATAAGTTAAAAACACATAACCAAAATTATAAATTACACAATTTTACAAATGCACCTCAAACCTCAACCGTCTTCATGTAATAAACTCGTCATACTCGTAGTCAATTATACATTAAGATGTTAAAATATAAGAAACTAGTATATGAAAAATCAAGATATATAACAAAACTAATTAAATTTGAAATATATTACCTGAGTCTAATTTATAGCTCTCTTCATCATCAATTGTATCTAAATAATTTTGACTCAAGCATATAAGAGTGGACTTCAACCATTTTTGTGTACACACAAGAGCTTCCACAGTTCTAGGAGCCAAATAACTTCAAAAAGGATCCAAGACACCGCCTCATGTGCTAAATGCTCGCCATTATAGCAAGAACTGGATATTTAGTGGAGTTGAGCCTCCACCAAATTAAAATATTAAAACTTTCTATAAGGATCTCAACATCCTCAAATAAATACCGTTCTAACTCCGACTTATAGTCTATCAAACTTCTTGATTTTCGCTCTTTATGGAAGTTTCTCAAAAAAGTCAAGGGATCAGTTGAAGAGCTACTCCCTATTGAGATACTACTCTCATTACTAGTGTTAGAAATATTTGACTTAGTCCCACATGTGTACCCACCACCAGACGTAACATATTATTAATACAAAAGTTTCATATCCCTCTTGAGGATTTCAACAAATTCCTCATCCTTCTCATCGCTCAATGTTTGATTGAATTAATATGCTTAAGTAACCAACTTGTACTGCGGATCAAGAATGATAGCAATAAACAACAACCTATTTATCTTTCCAAGATCCCCTAATATTTATCATATTTTTTTTTTCATTCTAAAAGTAATTGCATTGAAGCGTTGATTATTACTGTTAAAAAAACTATTTAAGTTGGCATGAATATTAATGAGCTCTTGAAAATACAGATTCGCAGTGACATATAATGGACTAGAGATACGAAATGTAACATTATAAAATACTCCCAGAAACTTTAAAAAGTTTTTTTATAGCTTCCCAATCATCAAGCACGGGAGCTCCTAATCCTCTCCTCCCATGCCCATTTTCAGGCAAATAAACCCGTGAGTACAGATCTTCATCAAGCAAAAGTTGTAAGCCTTTTTTATACTTTCTCAGCCACATCCAACATAAGAAAAATTAAGTTTCATCTAGTAGGTACGTCAAGACATAAGAAACTATTACATGGAACTTTTGACCTCTCAACATAAGACTTGAAAGTGTCAAGTCTTTGGGGAGAATATTTAACATACCTAATCAAATTGTGGATCTTTGTGATTGACTCATCAACTTCTTTTAAACCTTCTTGGACAATAAGGTTTAAAATGTGCGCAGTACACCTCATGCAAATAAATTCGTGATCCGAAACACACTTCAATCTTCCAACTTCAACAGTTCTCAACCAATCAATAGCAGAGTCGTTAGGGAAAGCATTGTCTACCGTTATTATAAGAATTTTGTCAATCCCCCAATCAAGCATATACTCCTCCAATGCGCTCCCAATCATTCCCCCTTTATGATTACTAATACGACTAAATGAAATTATCCGCTTATGCAACTTCCAACTACTAGCAATAAAACGAGCCGTGACACACTTGTAATTGATGTTTTGGATAGACGTCCAAGTGTCGGTGGTGAAGCATACTCTTTGCTTAGTAGTTAAAACCATTTTGTTTTTCAAACTATCATTCTCTCTCAAGAATAATCTCATACAATCTCTTATTACCGTAAAATGAGACAGAATAGGAAACCTAGAATCAAGGGATTTGGTGTAGTCCCGAAACCTTTGGTCCTCAACAACTAAAAAGGCAACTCATCAACTATCATCATCCTAATAAGGGTAGCCCTAATTTTTTTCTTGTTATACATGATCTTCCCTAGTGTATTTTCCCCTTCCCCTCCTTCGACTCTTACCTCTGGAACCAATAATTATTGACTCTTGTCCAATCTACTCTTACGATTTTAGGACAAATGGAGATGTGTGCTTTCAAGGCTGAAGTGCCCTACCTCTTGGGATGGTATTTCTACAACCTCTCACAATGGTTACAAGTGGTTGTAGGTTCATCGGGATCACAATCAATAACTATTGTGAAGTGATTCTACACTTCAGACCTATTCTTGGGGTTTTTACTACCTATTGGAGGGCAGAGCGTAGAATGAAAGATATTATAATTGCCAATTGAAAAGTCTAATCGTTCACTAGACTCTTCGATAATGGGAGCCTCAACAGACTATAGTGGTCCTTTTGGACATGATGTAGAGGATGTAGGAGTGCTTGCGGCGCCTTTAACATTCCTGATTTAAAACTAAAACACAATACAACAAATCAAAAAAGCTTCATGATCAGATTCTCAACCAATGATTCACAACTAGATTAACATTAGAGAACATATTATAGATTTACAAAGTGATGGATCATTAGAATCCAATGATTCAAAACTATAGAGCATAACTTCAAAGTTATTTGCAAATATTGTAAATAACAAAAAGTAATCTAGAGTTACTCACAAACAAAGAGATTTACAAAGTTGCTGCATATAGATTCACAAACAAAGAGATTCACAAAGCTGCTGCATATCATAAACAAGATCATAAACACACTGTAACATCCCCACTACACAAATCATAAACACACAAAAATGTCATAAACACAGAGTCACAAACCACTACATAGATTCACAAATTGTAATTAATCTTAATTAAAACAACTAGGCATCTACCCATCCACACAGATTCACAACCAAGGATTCATGAAATAGATTAATTTCTCTTTTCATTTGCACATTGAAACAAAATAATACAAAGCAATTAAGCATGACATAGGATGCAATAAATTCGTCGGAGTAACATGCAACATAATAATACATAAATATGCAGTAGACCAATTATAGAATAAATTACTTTACAAATATACAAGAAAAGACATATCTACACTCGCGCGCACA
>NW_023355360.1:0-202 GCF_001411555.2 Juglans regia
GGGGTGCAGTATCAACCCCACCCTCGATACCTAGGCGGGGGGCCCAGCCCCCGCCTCCCAGGTCCAGGGGGCGGGGTTGGAAACCCTCCCCCCCCCCCCCCCCCCCCCCCCCCCCCCCCCCCCGCATGGTGCGGGGAAGGGGGATAGGTCAGATGATATTTAGTCAAAACAGTATCGCTTTCCAAAATGGCACCATTTTGAT
>NW_023355361.1:0-462 GCF_001411555.2 Juglans regia
GAAAATAGAAATAGACCAAAACAGAAACTTGAAAAACACTGAAAATTGAAAAAACACTGAGTAAGGAAGCTGTAATGGCGCATGAAGAACACGCGCCACGCAGGGAGTGTGCTGGATCGTCGATCCTGAAGCTACCGAGATCGCTGACCCCAGAAACGCCGCGCGTGGCGGCAGTAGAGCCCTCTGTGAGGTGGTACATGTCAGACTCAGCACAAATGGAGCAGAGTACACACAATGCAATTTGGAATTTTCTCACCGAAATAGAAACTTGTAAAACACTGAAAATTGAAAAAACACTAAGTAAGGAGGCTGTAATGGCGCATGAAGAACACGCGCCACGCAGGGAGTGTGCCGGACCATCGATCCTGAAGCTACCGAGATTGCTGACCCCAGAAATACCACGCGTGGCGGCAGTAGAGCCCTCTATGAGGTGGCACATGTCAGACTCAGCACAAATGGAGC
>NW_023355362.1:0-210 GCF_001411555.2 Juglans regia
CCTTACTTATCACACATACACATTAAATTGATAGTAAGTTAAAAGCTAACTTACCTCGATCTTCGTGTTTCGAGACAAAACTCAAGTGCGATAACGGGAAACTGAAAGTAGTGATTTCTAAAAATTAGAACTTAATCACTAACAATTAGGAATATGGAAAAATATCAACTTAGAGTAAAATTACCATTTTACCCTCTACATGTGGGAAAA
>NW_023355363.1:0-214 GCF_001411555.2 Juglans regia
TTTACGGTAGTTCAATAAATGCCCTGTTTTTGGTGCAGGAAACAGAGACTTCTCCGTGAGGTGGGGTGGTTCTCGGTTTCGTGTGGCGGAGAAGCGGCTAAGCAGAGGTGTTATGGCGCAAAGCTGGGCGTGGAAGAGCTGTGGCAGGTGGCACCGAGGAGTTGGGGGGGCTGTAGGCGTGGCTCTGTTTCGGTTGTCCAAAACAGAGGATTTT
>NW_023355364.1:0-621 GCF_001411555.2 Juglans regia
AATTTAATACATGTATTTAACAATAATAACATGTATATATAACAGAAAATAAATTTCAGATTTTTTTTAATAAATAATAATAATATTATAATATAATATAATATAATATAATATAACCGGTCCGGGTCTGGACCGGACCGTACAGTAACCCGGGCCGAAACCCGGTTCAGTGATGAGGCCGGTTAACACAATAGGCCAGAAATCGGGCCTACTGTACAGGGCCTTCAGGCCCAATTCGATTCTGTTTCTTTTTTTTTTTTAATTCTTTTCCGAGATGGGCCTTTCTCTCGGGCTGGGCGAGGCTCACGGCCCAAGCCTTTACCAAACAATAAAAGAAGCTCACGGGCTGGGCCAAGGCCCACGGCCTAGACCCATATCAAGATAGAAGAAACCCTACGGTTTCTTTCTCTCCCGCCCACAGTGCCACATTGTTTCCTCTCCTGTGATGGCGCTGTAGCTCACATTTCCTTCGGTACCGTGCGATGGTGGAAGTCACCGGCGAGGAAGAGACGGCATGGCGTTCCCAGCCTCCCCCCGCCGCCGAGGTCCACTTCTCTCACGGTTTCCCCTCTTTTTTTTTTTTTTTTTTTTTTTACTGCTTTTCTCCACAAAACCGCCGCG
>NW_023355365.1:0-666 GCF_001411555.2 Juglans regia
GTCGATTAAAAGAGAGTTGCTCTAAGGTTATGTTTGGGTACCAAACATTTCTCAACACTTTCTAAGTATTCTCGTACTTTTGAAAATACTTTACATACCAAACAACTTAAAATACTTTTAATGGGACCCACAAACCTACTTCAATCTCTACTCATAACTATTCACAAACATTCTATAATACTTATCACTATTATATATAAATAAAAACTAAAATCACTATAATATTTATCACTATTAAATATAAATAAAAAAAATAAAATCATTATAATATATAAATAAAAAATAAAATCACTATAATATATAAATAAAAAATAAAATCACTATAATATTTATCACTATTAAATATAAATTAAAATAAAATCATTATAATATTTATCATTATTATATATAAAAGTAAAATAAAATCACTACAATATTTATTAATATTAAAAAATCACTATAATAAAAATCATTATAATATTTATTACTAAAAATAAAATCACTATAATATTTATGGGACCCACACATTTTTCAACTACCTACTCAAAAGTCAACAACTCAACATATTTCACACATCCAAACAACTCAAAATACTCTCAATGGGACCCACAAACTCACTCCAATCTCTACTCGTAACTATTCACAAACATTCACAACACTTCTCAACACTTCTCACTACCCAAACGT
>NW_023355366.1:0-328 GCF_001411555.2 Juglans regia
TTCTGTGCAGCACCTTGTAATGTCTCATCGGAGTAGCTCATCACCAAGGGGGCTAGTAGATAACTCATCCTTTGTGTTGCATGCCATGCAACATGAGTTTGAGCGGTTGAACTTGGTGTTAGGTGAAGTGAGGAATAGCATGGATAATCAGGAAGCAATGGTTAGAAATCTGCAAGCAGAGAAAGATAGGAGGCTACGTGAGCCTAATATTAAGAATGGGTATGAGAATGGAGAGTATGGTGAGGATGAGGAAGTGCTAACATCTGAAGTTGGATTGGGTAGACATAGAAGAGTTAGGCATGGAAGAGGCCTTAGGGCAAACTCTGGG
>NW_023355367.1:0-574 GCF_001411555.2 Juglans regia
CACTATGGTGAGTTTTTATCGAACTTAGTTGTTTAGGTCCAGAGGATATATTAATGTTGGTTTGAAAATGCAATCTATAGTAATTAAATTTTATGCACAATGTATATATATACGTACAAATTAATGTGACAATTATTGAAATGGTGAAGATTTTAAAATTACTTGAAATTCAAATAAAAAAAGAGTAAAAATTAGGGACAACTGAGTCAACCAGAATCGTGGCATGTCCATGCATGTTGATCTGCTTTTTTTATTCAATCATTTTTCTTGTGCGCATAGCAAAAGCATAAATTATTTCTAACTCATCTTGGAGGTAGAGTCTCATATCTTTAGGGTTTGGCTTGATATGTAGCATTACAAGATATTGATATTTAAGTTGAATGATCAGACTATGTTCAATAATGACACACTGTTGTCATGCATTTTGGCAATATTAACAGCCCAATTGTGATTTTTGTTTTGGTGACAGAGATGATCTTTCTAGCATAGTTTAGGTGGAGCATTGGCTACCCTTCTTGCTCTCGAGCTTTCCTCTAGCTAGTTAGCTAAGTATGTTGTTTATCTTTCTACTGTG
>NW_023355368.1:0-291 GCF_001411555.2 Juglans regia
TTTATTGTCTACTGAAGGCGAACACACCCATATCAAGTTCAGAAAAGTTTCCACATTCAACCGTGAAAAATGCGGCAACTATCCAACCTTGACGTTCTCCTCTTTCGCAAGAGTCGACGAAGTTTTCAGGATCTGTTCCCAGGAAGGGTGATTAAGGGTAACTCCCCAGTATGTCTGACATTGCTACTAACGTATAAACTATGAATACGCATAGATGCAAACATGTTGCAAGACTAAACAAGACACCGGTTTGCAACTTTAGTTTAATTTAATCACAGTTTTCCACCTAAC
>NW_023355369.1:0-362 GCF_001411555.2 Juglans regia
AGCTCTGTTCATATCCTAGAATTTTGGGAGAAGTAATGGAATTCTTGATCCAAAATAGTATGAGCAAAATCGTGCCCTCGTCAATTGCGAGGTAGAGAGCTTCATGGGGGCAATATGTTCCCAAATTTCACATCAATTGACAGCTTGTCTCTCTGTTATCTGAAATACATGAGACAGAGAGAGAGAGAGAGAGAGAGAGAGAGCAATAATGCAATATTAAGATGTATTCCCCATCAATGGAAGCTAGATTGGACTCGAGTTGCAATGCCTTCGTTCGTGTTATACCCAGCAAAATAAATCAAATCTATCGCTCAACTTTCTCCAATAATCTCACAATTTGAGATACCAAGTTTTTTTTTTTT
>NW_023355370.1:0-303 GCF_001411555.2 Juglans regia
TAATTTTTTTTTTTTTTTTTTTTTTTTTGAGTGCTCATGTATTTAATTTTTTTATATTTTTTTATTTACTGATTAAGAAAGTGACTATTAATATATTATAATCTTTTTATTTTTTAAAAATACTTAAAAATTAAAAAAAAAAGTAAAAAGTAAAATTTTACCTAAAAGTACGCTGCTGAGCCGCATCCTAGCGGCACTATTACATATATACATACATATATAGGGAAATACTATGCATCAGCCCCACACCAGCACACACTTCACATCACTTTTTTTTTTTTTTTTTTTTACCCCCAATAGGTT
>NW_023355371.1:0-440 GCF_001411555.2 Juglans regia
AAATAAAAAATAAAATCGCTATAATATATAAATAAAAAATAAAATCATTATAATATATAAATAAAAAATAAAATCACTATAATATATAAATAAAAAATAAAATCACTATAATATATAAATAAAAAATAAAATCACTATAATATATAAATAAAAAATAAAATATTAAATATAAATAAAAAATGAAATCATTATAATATATAAAGAAAAAATAAAATCGCTATAATATATAAATAAAAAATAAAATCACTATAATATATAAATAAAAAATAAAATCACTATAATATATAAATAAAAAATAAAATCACTATAATATATAAATAAAAAATAACATTACTCTAATATTTATCACTATTATATATATAAATAAAATCATTATAATATTTATCACTATTATATATAAATTAAAAATAAAATCATTATAATATTTATCATTATTATAT
>NW_023355372.1:0-324 GCF_001411555.2 Juglans regia
ATATATTATAGTGATTTTATTTTTTATTTATATATTATAATGATTTTATTTTTTATTTATATTTAATAGTGATAAATATTATAGTGATTTTATTTTTTATTTATATATAATAGTGATAAATATTTTTTATTTATATATTATAGCGATTTTTATTTATTTATATATTATGATGATTTTTTTTTATATTTAATAGTGATAAATATTATAGTGATTTTATTTATTATTTATATATTATAGTGATTTTATTTTTTATTTATATATTATAGTGATTTTATTTTTTATTTATATATTATAGTGATTTTATTTTTTATTTATATATTATAG
>NW_023355373.1:0-222 GCF_001411555.2 Juglans regia
TCATATCATTTGGTATTCAGAGCAAGGTTTCCAATCAGGTCTGATTCTATCTTTTAATTTTAGTATCCTTAAATTTAATTCTAGGGCTTCATTGTTCTAGGGTTGCCAAAAAAAAAAAAAAATTGAAATAAAAAGTAGGCTGCTGAAATTTTTAAGGTTTTGGGTTTGGCTGAAATTTGCATCACCTAGGGTTTCAAAATTCTAGAGTTTCCTGCATCTCTA
>NW_023355374.1:0-321 GCF_001411555.2 Juglans regia
CCTAACTCTTCTATGTCTACCCAATCCAACTTCAGATGTTAGCACTTCCTCATCCTCACCATACTCTTCATTCTCATACCCATTCTTAATATTAGGCTCATGTCGCCTCCTATCTTTCTCTGCTTGCAGATTTCTAACCATTGCTTCTTGATTATTCATGCTATTCCTCACTTCACCTAACACCAAGTTCAACCGCTCAAACTCATGTTGCATGGCATGCAACACAAAGGATGAGTTATCTACTCGCCCCCTTGGTGATGTGCTACTCCGATGAGACATTACAAGGTGCTGCACAGAAGAATGTTAGTGGTAAAAAAGAAA
>NW_023355375.1:0-303 GCF_001411555.2 Juglans regia
GGCAGACCATCCACTGCCATTGGCTGCACCCAATAGTGCCTTGATGTGAAGGAGAAATCCACTCCATCAACCTCCATCTTTCACAGCTGCTGCAAGCAGTCTCTACCCCTCTCTATTCTCCACTTTATGTCACATATCCACCTCCAATCAAGGGGCATTCAAGCCCATAACTTCTCCCTCCAGAAGTCTAAAGTCGTGCAAGACATACTTCTCTCCATTTTATCACTTCTTTCTCCCGTTCTTAGAGAGAAACCCAAAAGAGCTCTCTCGGGCAGATTTCTGGGACTTTTTGCGTGGCCATTT
>NW_023355376.1:0-209 GCF_001411555.2 Juglans regia
TCGACTCGGGGCGTGGACCGATGCGGATTGCGGCGGCGGCCCAAGCCCGGGTTGTAGTCATGCCCGTGGAGACGTCGTTGCCGTGATCGTGGAGGGCAGCACGCACCGCAAGGCGTGCTTCGGCATCTGCGTGCTCCTGGCATCGGCCTGTGGGCACCCCATTCGGCCCGTCTTGAAACACGGACCAAGGAGTCTGACATGTGTGCGAG
>NW_023355377.1:0-209 GCF_001411555.2 Juglans regia
CGTGAGACACAGCAATTGTGACACATAGAATACGTGGGGCCACAACAACTGTGGAGTACGTATTAACGCACTCACAGCTGGTATAGAAACCTGTGATGTGATGCTGTAATCGACAGGGACACACGGCTCAAGGGGACCTGTGTAGCACCCATATGGTCACTTTAATGATTAAGTCTATTGAATAAGATTCCAAGTTCAAGTCATGTTTC
>NW_023355378.1:0-290 GCF_001411555.2 Juglans regia
TAGCTGGAGTATACAGTTGGTGGGATCTTCCATGGTGTATTGGAGGAGATTTTAACGTAACAAGATTCCCTAGTGAGAGCTTTGGTAATAGAAGACTAAGGCCAGCTATGACTGATTTCTCAGAATGTATTTTTGAGTTGAATCTTGTGGATCTACCTATGGCGGGGGGGTTAGGGACGTGGGGTAATAATCAGTCCTGGTCTCGAATAGATAGATTCTTTATTTCCCCTGAGTGGGGAAATCACTTCCCGGAGGTTTGGCAAAAAAGAATGCCTAGACTATGTTCGGAT
>NW_023355379.1:0-298 GCF_001411555.2 Juglans regia
GAGATGGATGAGAGAGAGCGGAAACGAGAGAGAGAGCAGAGATGAGATAGACAGCATAGAGGAGAGAGAGAGAGCGGAGATGAGAGAGGGAGAGAGCGGAGAGGAGAGAGAGATCGAGATGAACAGAGAGGAGAGAGAGAGAGAGTGGGCGGAGATGAGAGAGAGCGAGACGAGAGAGAGAGAGTAGAGATGAGAGAGAGATCGAGATGAGAGAGAGACACTGGTGAGAGAGATGAGAGAGAGAAGCCATTGCGTTTGAAGGAAGAAGAAAAAAAAAATTAAGTAGATGAGAGACATT
>NW_023355380.1:0-364 GCF_001411555.2 Juglans regia
ATGAGGTTAGATTAAATGAAATGTTTTATTAAAAGTTAAATACAATATTATTATAAGATTTTTTATTTTTAAATTTAAAAATATTAAATTATTTATTATATTTTATAGATAATTTTAAAAAAATTGTAATAATAATTAATTGAGATAAGATAATTTGGTGAGTTTTGCTATACAATTTTTACAACACTCCATGCTTTATATTTTTTAAAATTTTTAATATTTTTTTAATATTTTTTTAGTTTATTTTTTAAAATTATTTTAAATTTTTTATTTATTATTCATATAATAAATATTTAATAAAAAAAAAATAAAAAATAAAAATAATGTTGAGTGTGGAGCGTTAAGAAGTTATGAAGATTTTTTG
>NW_023355381.1:0-404 GCF_001411555.2 Juglans regia
TTTTCAATACACTTTTCAGTTAGAGTTGTAATCGAGCCAAGTCGGTTTTTGACTTGCCGAGCTCGACTCGACTCAAAATATTCGAGAGTCTAAATTTGAGATTTTTTGAAAAAATCTACACAATCTCCACATATCACACTTTTTTAATTATTATTTTTTTTCTTTTATTAAATATTTAATATATGAATAATGAATAGAATAATTGAATTAGTTTAAAAAAATAAATTCAAAATAAAATTTTAAAAAAATATTAAAATTAAATAAAAATATGGTGTGTGGAGGTTGGAAGGTTGTGTAGCATTGCTCAAATTTTTTTTATTTTTTGTTCGAGCTCGACTCGATAAGCTAAACTCTGAACTCGAGCTCATTCCAAAAAGAGTTCGAGTCGAGTCGAGCTCAAACTG
>NW_023355382.1:0-618 GCF_001411555.2 Juglans regia
CATGCCTCGTTGCGATGCAGCATGCGTTTCTATACAGATACAATGATTTTGGGCGAAAAATCCTATTTATAATTGCACATGGAGGTTTGAATAGTGAGTTGAGATGAGAAGAAAGTTAAAAATTAGAAGTTGGATGAAATATTATTAGAATATTATTTTTATTTTGAGATTTGAAAAAGTTGAATTATGTATTGTATTTTATATTTTGTGTAAAAATTTAAAAAAATTATAATTATTAGATAAGATAACAGTCTACAGATGAGATATTTTATCAATCCAAACAACGTCTTAATAAAATATTTACATAACATAATTTGATTTTGGAGTCTTAGACACATCCATAATTGTGTGAAAGATGAGGATTCACCTATAATATATATAATATATTTTATCTTAATCTTTTTTTAAATCAATAGATTTTTTTTATATATAAGAGGATGACGATTTTGAACTTAGGATTTTTATTTGGAGGACCGGATCATATACCATCAGGCCATTAGGCTGTTGGATAATAGATTTGATTCTATGCTAAATAATACATCAATACCAATGTATTAATGGCATCAACTTGGTTTTTCTATTTGTTGAATAATTTCTTGCGAATATTACAACTCTGAC
>NW_023355383.1:0-2500 GCF_001411555.2 Juglans regia
GAAGTGTTGGAAGAAAGCACCCACATGGAGAAACGCCATTCCAAGGAAGTGGGGAGCAAATTTTCTAAACCTTTGCAAACCAAAACTCCTTGGAAAGGAAAAGAAGTGGAAGGGGGTAGTTCCAAACCAAAGCCTTATGAAATTAAAAAGTTGTCAAGGGAGGAAGACCAAGAAAGAATAAAAAAGGGCCTTTGTTTCAAATGTGGAGAGAAATGGAGCAAGGAACATGCATGTAGATCGGGTAAAGCTTACTTGATGATTGAAGAAGAGGAGGATGAAGAGTCCTCACAAGATGAATCCGAACAAGAAGAGAATGAAACCAAGGAGGAAGAAGAAGAAGCCGAGCTATCACTCAATGCTATGTCCGGAATCCAAAGACCCACTTCCATGAGAGTTATGGCATGGATTGGGAAATTTGAAGTCACCTTGTTGGTGGATAGTGGCTCAACGCATAACTTCATCAACGCCAACATAGTCACCAAAGTTGGGTTGAAACCGAGCACCATTGAGCCTTTTGATGTTAAAGTGGCTAATGGGGACAAGTTGAGGTGTGAGGGCCTTGTGAAAGAGGTTAAGATGAATGTTCAAGGAGTTAGAATCATGGCGGACTTGCACATTTTGTCACTAGTGGGACTTGATGTAGTTTTGGGTAATGCATGGCTCAAAGGCATCGGCAAAGTTGTTAATGACTATGAGAAGATGACTATGGAATTTCGGATTGGGTCCAAAAAGAAGTTATGGACAGCTTTGACCTCCAAGGAGGTGAGGTCTTGTGAGGCCTTGATGTTTGAAAAATTATGTAAAGGTGGAGCTAGTTGCTTTGCCATTATTCTAGCAAAGCAAGAGACACTCTTGAAGATTGAGAAAAATGAAGACGGGAGCAAGAGGGATGACATGTCATTGCTGCCCGTGGAGGTCCAAGAAGTTTTGAAGGACCACAAGGGAGTTCTAGAGGTGCCAACTACCTTGCCACCTTCTAGAGTCTTTGATCACTCCATTGCCTTGGAGAATGAGGGCAAACCGGTGAATGTTCCCCCATACCGGTATGCTTATTTCCAAAAAGAAGAGATAGAAAGGCAAGTGGAAGAAATGTTGAAAGGAGGCTTGATAAGGCCTAGCAATAGTCCTTTCTCCTCACCGGTCTTATTGGTAAGGAAGAAGGATGGTACTTGGAGATTTTGCACGGATTATAGGGCTTTGAACGAGGCCACCATCAAGGATAGGTTCCCCATACCTACCGTTGATGAGATGTTAGATGAGTTGCACGGGGCTAGCATCTTTTCTAAACTTGACTTGAGGGCGGGATACCACAAAATCCGTATGAAAGAAAGAGATGTGCACAAGACGGCCTTTAGAACGCATAATGGGCACTATGAATACCTTGTGATGCCGTTTGGATTGTGTAATGCACCTTCCACATTCCAAGCCGCCATGAATACCATTTTCAAGCCCTTATTGAGGAAGTTTGTTTTGGTTTTCTTTGATGATATCTTGGTATACTCCAAGAACATTGAAGACCACAAGTCCCAATTGAAGATAGTGATGAAAATTCTTGAGGAGCATCATTTTTTCATCAAAGCATCCAAATGTGCTTTCATGGAAAAGGAGCTCGAATATTTGGGGCATTTCATTTCGGGTGAAGGGGTCAAGGTGGACCAAAGGAAGATAGAAGCCATGGTTGATTGGCCATTACCCAATGATGTCTCGGCCTTGAGAGGATTTTTGGGACTAACCGGCTACTATAGGCGGTTTGTGAAGAACTATGGGCTTATTGCTAAGCCACTCACTTCCTTGTTGAAGAAGGATAATTTTGCATGGAACCAAGGGGCAAGGAATGCTTTTGAGGAATTGAAGAGAGCCATGGCCACTACTCCCGTATTAGCCCTACCTAATTTTGAGAAGGTCTTTGAGGTTTACACCGATGCAAGTGGGGATGGAATAGGGGCTGTTTTGGTCCAAGAGAAGAGGCCAATAGCTTTTATCTCCAAAGCCCTTGGACCTATGAAGAAAGCGTGGAGCACTTATGCAAGAGAGATGCTTGCGGTTGTTCATGCCGTGAAGGTATGGAGGCCATATTTATTGGGGAGGAAGTTCACTATAGTCACGGACCAACAAGCTTTGAGACACTTGTTGCAACAAAAAATAGTAACCCCGGAACAACAAAAGTTTCTTGTCAAGTTGTTGGGATTTGAGTATGACATTGTATACCAACCCGGAAAAGAGAACAAAGTTGCGGATGCACTTAGTAGAAAAGAAGGGAGCTCAACATTATGGCAAGTATATGAAGAGAATGATGATAGTTTGATGGCCTTGAGTGGGGCCGAATGGAGGATATGGGACAAGATCCGTGAGGCAACCAAGCTTGATGCGAGGGCCATTGAGATTGTAGAGCTTTTAGAAGCTCAAGGTGATGGGGTAATCGGCTTCAAGTTGAAAGATGACCTAATCTACTACAAGAACTATGTGTATGTCCCTAATGTACCGAATTTGAGAAGGGAGG
>NW_023355384.1:0-215 GCF_001411555.2 Juglans regia
CAACCCCTACCCCGCCCCAAATCATTCTCATCCCCAACCCCAACCCCTACCCCGCCCCAAATCATTCTCATTCTCATCCCCAAACCCTAACCCTAACCCGACCCAATCATTCTCATCCCCAAACCCAAACCCTAACCCACCGAAGATGAAGCTCATCCCGAAACCCTAGCCCTAGCCCGCCCCAATCCCGTTCATCCCGAAACCCTAATCCTAGC
>NW_023355385.1:0-1387 GCF_001411555.2 Juglans regia
ATATAATTACTATATAAAAATAATATATTAAATTATTAAAAATATTTTTTAAATATATATAGGAGTTCGGTCCCATCCGGTTCAAAATTTATAGATCCTGAGACCGGATCGAATTTTTTCGATCTACAATTTATAGGACTGAGACTGATTGGTCTGAAGTTCAATTTGGTCCGAACCGAATGGACCAAACTCCTTACAGTGTAACTTTGATTCCTCTGAATCAGTAAGTTGTGCATGTCGTATAATTTACTTCAAAAGAGGGAACTAACTAATCCTAAGAAATCTTGACCATATTAAAAATATAAAAAATTGACCTTGACACATATATTCAGAGTAATGCTAGTTACAATTTTAAGATGTACAAGTCTTGCGTATTCTCTTTAAAAAAGTATGATTCACTAGTAAAAAATATTTTTTTTTATATAGATCTCATATTTATAAAAAAGCGCAAATCTTACACATAATTATACGACCGAATGTGATGTAGATGATGGACCAATATATGAAAGTACATAGTTTGATAGGCGGTAGGAGGAAGCTAGTATTTGATTAAAGACAATTCATGACTATGGAGAGAAATGTTAGATATATAAATAAAAATTGGAAAAAAAGTTTACAATAACATGATGTATTTTGATCATGTAATATGTTTATTTTATTTTATTTTTATCTCTCTTACAACCTAACATTTCGTATTGCGAATATTACAATTTTAATTTCACCTATATATAAAGTAGTTGCTCCCACTTAAGCTTCGTTTGGATATAGAAATAATTTCATCTTATCTCATCATTCTAACTTTTCTAAATTTTCATATAAATATAATAAAAAATTTAACTTTTTTAAATCTCAAAATAATAATAATATTCTAACAATATTTTATTCAACTTTTAATTTTTATCTAAAATCAACTCATCTCATATCACTATCCAATTGATGCCTTATACATCCCTAAAAAAAAAAATTTCAATTTGTATTGGCCCAAACTATTTATATTTTTAAGTTTCGCACTCTTATATATATTGTTTTTATATTGTTTTTTAATTTTATTTTTTATATTTCCATGATGACGTTTTACTATTTTGGCCTATTAATTTAATATTATTATTATATTCTTGAACACGTGTCACATGTTTATTAGTGTCACACTGCAAAATCATCTTCAATTTAATTTATAAACGGAATATAGAGCCATAGACAGTAAGTAGGAGTGATAAAATAAAATTAAAAAGATAAACTACATGTAAATTAAACCACCTTAACAGCACTCCCAATAACTTTTTTTTATCTTATTCTTTAAAATATATCATTAAAATCTACTTTTTTTATTTTACACAATGATTTTTACAATATATCATACATCAGCTTATCTATTTTTTTTTATATC
>NW_023355386.1:0-1833 GCF_001411555.2 Juglans regia
TAAATGTGTAGTGTATATATGGATGATAAGTAGAATAATTCAATTATTTTAAAAAGAATAAAAAAGAAATGTAGTGTATAGTGTAAGGATGATAAGTAGCAATGTTCTTATGACAATATACAAAATGTACTCTCCATATAAACAGAAAGGGTAAATTGAATACAATTAAGTAGGTGCATGATTTAATTTACATGTTGCACTGTAATTTAGGTGTCTTGGTTTGGTTTTTGTTATGCTTAATTAATTGGTTTCTTAGGGTTATTCATCATCCTTTCATTAATTGATTAATTGGATACGCTACAAGATCATGCCTTGGAATTAGAAGAATAAAGAGTCCTTGATCTCCATGATGTGAATTAAGCTATAAATTAATCTATTTGTAAGTTTGTTATTATTGACACACCAAATACTTGATCATTAATGTATGTGTAGGTATATATGTTGTATCAACTGATTATTTTAAAAAATATCTATATTGTAGTTTTTTTTTATTATAAATATAATACATAAAATAGTAAGAAATATATATTATATTAGAATCTTGCTAAGATACAGAGCGATCCCACAAAATAGTGACGTCATTCCCTTTTTTTCTTCGGATTTCACTTGGCGAAATGTTTACCTTTCCCGCTTCAAACCCCAAACCCAGCTCATTGTCCAGCCCATCCTTTGAACTTTGTCGTCCCCATTCTTTCTACTTCGTCATGCTCAAAACTCCAAAAGCCAGAAAAAACAAGAATCGAAACAACACACCTAGAGGCTAGAAACCTATAAACTCCAAAAACTTCTCTGGTTCACCAAAACACAAAGGAAATTTCCTACAAAATATTGACATGCGTCCTTGAAGACAAGAACAAAGACGAAAGAAGATGAAGAGTACTAAACGAACATTTCGACACAAGAATGATCAATATTATTTTGACTGGAAAATTTAGAAAGGAAATGGCTGGAAAAAAACTCTAAATCTTGAAATGTATATTGTTTCGTTTTCAATAATAAAATTTCAAGTGATTGAATTTAACTGGAACAATGACTCAAAATCTCAACTTCCTATTTTCCCTCCACTTTCTCGACAAGCAAACTTGGGATGAAAAGAGATCGTTTTGGTGAAAAAAAAAAAAGAAATGAAGAGCTTAGAGGCAAAAGGGAATAAACAAGTGAATACCTTGTCAGCCATCCAAAACAAAATCTTTGGAAAACAAAATCTTTCTCAAACTGTTTAACAGTTTTAAAACCCAAAATTTCTCTTTTCTTTCATTTTACTTCATTCTCTCAGCAACCAAATAGAGGGTCAAGCAAATTGGGAAAAAAAAAAAGGTTCCACAAAGAATAGAGTGAAAGAAAGAGAGAATATTTGGAATTATTTGTGCTCTTCTTCCCATTTTTTTCTTTCAATGTCAGAGTGCTCGAAGAGCTTGTCCTCCAAGTGAGTCCACTGAGTCATCTGCAACTAGGTTACGTTTGGATGTTGAAGTGAGTTGAGTTGAGATAATAAAATATTGTTAGAATATTATTTATTATTATTATTATTATTTTAGAATTTGAAAAAGTTGAATTGTTTATTATATTTTGTGTTGGAATTTGAAAAAATTATAATGATGAGTTGAGAGGAGTTGTGATTCCAAATGAAGCCTTAAGTATAACTCGTTCGAGGGTTGTTGGCGACGGGAAACTGACTCCTCTATAGCCTGGGGAGAAGGAGAGAGAGAGAGAGAGGCGAGGGGGATGGGAAGGAAAAGCAAGAAAAAAAAATTAACGGACGTGATACTGCCACGTCCGTTGTAAATTCTTTTTGTGGGACCTATTTATGTCTCAAGTATTTTCCTCTTATAC
>NW_023355387.1:0-207 GCF_001411555.2 Juglans regia
CCCCCCCCCCCCCCCCCCCCCCCCCCACCCCCCCATATCATCGTCTTCAACCCATGGCCCCGTAGCGACTCCCTCTCCCCTCAGTCTCATCTCACGCTGCCCCTCTACGCCGCCCCTCATCGACTTCAACCTAGTACCCCATCGCCCACGGCTCTGCCACACAAAGCCCAAAGGTGATCAAATTTCTTCCTCTTCTCTTCTTTTCTT
>NW_023355388.1:0-821 GCF_001411555.2 Juglans regia
GAGCGGTGGATGTAGCATTACTTTTTCAGAAGAAATAAAAAAAAAAATCAAAAAAGAAAAAGAAATTATAAAAGAAAAAACAGGAAGAGTTGAGAAATGCTTCTTCGACCCACAGCACGACCCCTCTGTAGCTCTTCACTCTACCTCCAACCCACGTAGCTACCATTTCAATATTTATCGTTTGATTGAAACTTTTCCATGTATGCAAAATTATTTGTCGCTTTAAGCCGGTCCTTTCTGTTGGAAATTCCAACTTGGAATAGGTTGCAATATATATTTAATTATTGAACGAAGAGAATTTGTGAAAAGATTTTAAAAAAAATCTGTGTGACTCTCAAGTTAATCGAAATAAAATCAGAAAGCACTTGGGGGGCTGGTGGGATTCGAACCTGTGCATTGGTTGTGGAGAGACACGTCTCAAACACTGGGCTAGAGCGTCACTTAAATTAGTGCTTGTAACCGTTATACTATTTAAATATAACTTTTCTTCAAGTCTATAAAATAGATATGTACGAACGGTCTTCTTCATCCCCGTTTCAGCCTTCGCAATAGAAAAGGAACTCTCCAAAATTACTATTTGTAGAGTTATAGGCTTTCTTGTATCCTGGAGACGATTTGCTAGTAACTAATTAGCAAACTCTAATCGAGTGGGGGCAAATATCGTCTTCATGACAGTATTTTTATACGCCTCAAAGCCTACAAATTTCTCAGATTCTGTTTTCAATTCCTTATTTCCCAACACTTTCAAGATTCTCCCCTCAATGCAGTAGGTTGGCTGGCCGACCTATGCCTCTTTGACTTTGTCTGGCTCAATGCGACCG
>NW_023355389.1:0-455 GCF_001411555.2 Juglans regia
TCATTGTTTATAGAAGTCAATTTTACAAACATTAGGTGTTAAAATATACACCACATGTTTGAGAGGGAAAACGAGAGAGAGAGAGTAGAGAGGAGAGAGAGAGCACAGATGAGAGAGAGAGCGCAGATGAGAGATGAGAGAGAGAGCAAATGAGAGATGTGAGAGAGAGAGAGCGCAGATGAGAGATGAGAACATGAGAGAGAGAGAGCAGATGAGAGATGAGAGAGAGAGAGCGAGACGCCGAGAGAGAGAGACCGAGAGCAGAGATGAGAGAGAGAGAGCGAGACGACGAGAGAGAGACTGAGAGTGGAGATGAGAGAGAGAGCGAGACGAGAGAGAGAAGAGCAGAGATGAGAGAGAGAGCGAGACAAGAGAGAGAGCAGAGATGAGAGAGAGCGGAGACGATGAGAGAGAGAGACGCTGGTGAGAGAGACAAGCCGAAGGAAAAAAAAAAA
>NW_023355390.1:0-1260 GCF_001411555.2 Juglans regia
TCCGTCAACAATGATTGTTTTTTATTCGAAAGCTTTGATTAAGAGAATTGGCAATAGACTAGTCAAATGTCAATACAAGTTTAAACTTTAGTTAGATGTGAGAAAAAGTCTCTACATTAGACTAACCAATGGTTTAAAGCTTTAGACTTGATAAATAGTAAATTTTAAATCCTCTCTAAATATGACTAGTTACTATTCACAATGGAAAGTAATATTTAATTATTTTATCACTTTCCTCTCTCTTTAAATGGTAAAACATGCATGACATGTATATTATTTCTACTGATTGATAGAGTAGATACATTATTTCTACAAAACATGAAGATCTAAGAAATATATAAATTGTATTTACAAATAAAAAAATAAAAAAAAAGTAAAAAATATTATATTATATTATTATTTTAACTTTATAATTGCTAGTCTAATGTGGACTCACCTAGTAAAAAATTAATATTATAGCTAAAAATTAAGATTCTAACCAAACTTTAGACTTCCATTGCCAATGCTCTAAGAAAGGCATATATGATGTAATTTTCAATAAAAATAATATTTTTAAATATTTTCAGATTTTTTTTATTACAAACTGCATCAACCAAATTATGTTATTTGGTAAACTAATTTTTATAATTTTCTTTATAGGCATAATATTTCTCTAAAAATTTAAATGTTTAAGCATAAATTTGGATATGGAGATGAATTGAATTGAATTGTAAATAATAATATCTTTGTGAGTCTTATTGAAATTGATTTAATTTTTTTAAGTTGGAATGAGTTTAACTTTTTAGATTAAAATGTAAGGAATACGTTAAAATAAATTTATTTTTTTATAAAAAATTAAAAAAATAATAAGTTTCATCGACAATTAATTTGAGATGAGTTCACTTTGTTTCTTGCCTCTATTAAAGTACCTATCTAGGATTTTGCAAAGGCATATTAGTTTGACGAGGCTTCATGTATTTATCCATTTAAATTTATGTTTTCAAAACGACTTAACGATTTCACCAGGAAGGCTCTTACACAGACCAACTTATTTTATACCACAATCTACAATAAAAGCAGTGTTATCTGCAGCAAATTTAACATAATTTTCATCAAAAACTTGATGGACAATCACTTTTGTCTATTCTTTATGCACTTCATTAATGTGATTGGTTGTGTCACTTTTTTTTAATATAAAATAACTATTTTGGCCAATCGCATTAGTGAAGTGCGTAAGAAATACGTAAAAATGACTGTATACAGCAAAACTCAATTTTCATC
>NW_023355391.1:0-573 GCF_001411555.2 Juglans regia
CCGATGGTCACTCTAAATCTATTAAAAATTTAACTATTAAATTATAAAATATGATCAATTTAGAATAATTATAATTAAAATTAAACTACAATCTCTTTTAAAATTATTTTTTAATTTAAAAAAATTATTTATTTATTAAATATATTTTATATTAATTATTTTTCTCTTTTAAATAATAATTAAAAAAAATATAATTAGAATATAATTACTAATTAATATATAATATTATAAATAATAAAATATGATAAAATAAAATAAATGAATAATCTAAAATTTGATGTGAATAGTCAAAACTAAATTTATTTTATATTATTTTATTGTCATATAATAAAAAAATAACTATTATGATGTGAAAATTTATGTGAATAAAATAACAAAACATTAAATTTATCTTATATTTATAAAAAAATATACTTTAACTTTAATTAATCTAACCAGAGTTTTAAGATTCTTAGATTGCGTTTGGATGTTAAATTGAATTAAGTTAAGTTGAATTGAAATAATAAAATATTATTTTTTAATATTATTATTATTTTAAAATTTAAAAAATTAAATTATTTATTATATTTTATA
>NW_023355392.1:0-228 GCF_001411555.2 Juglans regia
GATCAGTTATTATCCACTCTCACATCTCGCACATGACATTTTTTTTCATAGAGTGTAGGACATTTTTAATAAGATGTAGGGTAATGAATAATGAGTGATAAGAATACAGAACGGGGGAGGGAGGGGGTCTAACCTCATGAATTTTGGGAAAAAGTGTAACCTGGCAAATAAACCCGATTTTTTATTTGGCCTGTGGTGTGTTGTTTCTACCTATGTTAACAGACGGGA
>NW_023355393.1:0-220 GCF_001411555.2 Juglans regia
ATCTCATTTTATCTTATTATTTAAATTAACAAATTAGTTTAAATTTAAAATTCATCTCAATTCATCTTATCTTATTATTATAATTTTTTTAAATTTATATATAAAATATAATAAATAATTTAAATTTTTTAAATTTTAAAATAATAATAATATTAAAAATAATATTTTATTCAATTTATCAAAAATTATAACGATTTATTTCCATTCATCTCTAAATAAC
>NW_023355394.1:0-256 GCF_001411555.2 Juglans regia
ATTTTTTTTTTTGGTTGGATCGACTAAACATTTTTAAGAGAATTAAGCTTCGTTTGGATTCTAAATTCATCTCAACTCATTTCAACTCATCATTACAATTTTTTCAAATTCTAATATAAAATATAATAAATAATTCAACTTTTTCAAATTCTAAAATAATAATAATATTAAAAAATAATATTTTATCATCTCAACTCAACTCAACTCACTTCAACATCCAAACACAATCTAAATGGACTAGTTGTTGATCAATATT
>NW_023355395.1:0-321 GCF_001411555.2 Juglans regia
GGAGACATTTGGATTCGTAAGTCATCTCAGTTCATCTCAACTCATCTCACTACTATTCATTACTATTCAACAACTTTAACTCACAAATCTCACTATTATTTACAACTCATCTCATTACTATTCACAATCCATCTCAACTCATCTCAGCTCATCTCAAGTCATCTTCGAATCCAAACGTTAATTTCCTCCTCTAAAATAACAGCCATGATCGAGCATGCACAGCCATGATCGAGCATGCACAAGCTATAAAAAAGTTTATTTGTTATCAGTTATTTCTTGTTAAAATGATCATTTTATATTAAAATGAGTTTATTTTTATTA
>NW_023355396.1:0-887 GCF_001411555.2 Juglans regia
GGGTGAGTTTGGATCCCAAATTCATCTCAACTCATCATTACAATTTTTTAAAATTTTAACACAAAATATAATAAATAATTTAATTTTTTTAAATTTTAAAATAATAATAATATTAAAAAATAATATTCTAACAATATTTTATTATCTCAACTCAACTCAACTCAACTCAACTCACTTCAACATCCAAACACAACCTGAAAAAAAGAGAAGATAAGCTAGAAAAATATTTAGAAGACCCATTAGGCTGCTTCCAAGAAAGAGGACAAAAAAAGAGAGGCAAAAAGCATTCGACTTGTAATTATTATATGAATAATATTATATATAATAGTGAAATCTGTAATAATTATTTTAAAAAATAATGAAATTTATTATTAAAAAATTAATTTTATTATATAAATTTTATTTTTATTTATTTTTTTAAAAATGATTGTACGATGCTATGATTTGTCTTAGAATAAGGTTGCTAGGAAAAGATGATAGCTTTGAAAGTAGAAAACTGCAAGTTCCAAGATTTGCATACCAAACTGTGTTTTCAACTTGGAATCTTATGTCTTTTCTCCCTTTTTTTTGTCCTTTCAATATGTTTAGGTTCGGGTGCATATTCACTAATATTCCTAGTGGGTTCAGATCATTCTAAAAAGAGTTTGCTACACAATCTCTATCACATTTTATATTTTATATTTTTTTAAATTTTTAAAATTTTTAATATTTTTTTTAAATTTTTTTTTGAGTTTATTCTTTTTAAATTATTTCAAATTTTTTATTCATTATTTATATAATAAATATTTAATAAAAAAAAAAAATAAAAAATAAAAATAATGTGAAGTGTGGAGATTGTGTGAATAGTAGGAGGTTGAGTAGATTTTTTTGTTTTAAAAATAGGTCCA
>NW_023355397.1:0-1226 GCF_001411555.2 Juglans regia
CTCCACTACATACATACATACATATATATATATATATATATATTTCTATTTATATAGAAAAATAATATTTGTAATTATAGAGTGTACGAAAATCACATAATACTATTTATTTTTAAAAAATTAAGTAAATAATATAGGATTTATATAAAAAAATTAATTTTTAAATAATAATTTTTTTTTTTTTTTTAAATATACTACGCTTGTGATTATATTTAATATTATTCATTTATATATATGTGTGTGGATTTCAAGGTAGGTTGGCTTCATGCTTGTACTTGCAACATATTAAAAAACGGCATTTATTACATGTCTTTTGTGGACACCCATGCTCAGAGAATATTTAATTTATGAACAATTGGGTTATCATGCGGGTTGGAACTTGGAACCGACCTCTTTCAGTTTGGAGGATAAGCAAATTGACAAATCTTGCAGAGTTGAAAAGAGTTTTGAATAGTAATAATAAAGTAATGAAAAAATAATAATAAAATATTACGAGAATACCTTAAATATTCTTAATACTCAAACCTCGCCGTACTTTAAATGACCATATTCGATTTGTCCGTTTGGAGTACTAATGTTGTCAGGCCCATTTAGAGGTCATCACAGTTCCCCCCCTCGCCTGATGGGCTCGCCAAAGTAACCCAGCCTTGATTATTCCTTTGAGGAGGAAGTTCTGGGCCTAGTTTCGGGCCTCTCTGGCCCATCGGCCCATTTATCCAATTACAAGCGGCGATTATACTTATCACTGTGCGGGTGATATTGGAAGCTTGAACTCCCGTGTGAGATTTTGTAGCAAGAGTGTCAGGTCGTTTTGGATTAAAGATAGACTCGAAATTAATTGAGATGGTTTATAAATAATAATAAAATTTTTAATTAAAATTAAATAAGATGAGATGAGATTGTTTTATCTTTTTTTTAAATCCAAACAGACATTTTAAATTGTATATATTTTATTTTAAGAATACAAAATTTGTTATTAAAAAGATAATATTTTCACGTTATCCACCATTTTTAAAGAAAAAACGCATGACTCCCCTCTCAATTTCAAATATTACATCTCAATTTATTATTATAATTTTTTTTAATTTTAATATAAAATATAATAAATAATTTAATTTTTTAAAATTTTAAAATAATAATAATATTAAAAAATAATATTTTATTATTTCGACACAACTCAATTAATTTCAAACGTCCCAACGCCCCATAAGAATGATCGATTTAAA
>NW_023355398.1:0-345 GCF_001411555.2 Juglans regia
TTAGTTGGAATATTCTTCGCTTAAGAATTTTAGACCAAAATATTGTCGACTTACTGAGATATTTTAAAGGTAAAATACCGATAATTTTGTCCATTTACTTTCAAGTCCAGTTGATATTGAGTTGGGTTGAGATAAATTAAGTTTTTTATAAATAGTAATAAATTAAGTTGATAGAATAAATTTTATGAATTTTATTTAAAATAAATTTAAATGTATTTAAATATTAAGATGAATTTATATGTAGTTATGTGAAATTAAAAAATATTATAGACCTCAAGTGTAAAGAAATGTTGAATTAAAAAAAATTTTGGGTTCCACGTGTAAAAATATTTTGAATTAAAATAA
>NW_023355399.1:0-381 GCF_001411555.2 Juglans regia
TTGAAGAATGAAGCTTTCAGCCACTATTCACTCTCTTATTCTACATCTATATAATTTTTTCATGTTTTATAGATAGGTATGAAGGTTTTTTTATAGTGTGTGGAATGATAAATAGTTGTTAATGAGAAGAATTTTTCCTGTGGTTAACTTTCTGTACATTTTTTTTTTGTTTCCCTCACCTGCTTGATAAAATGACAGGCTGAGATAGAGGGATGCAGAGAATACTTTTCTCTGCTTGATAAAAGGAAAAGCTTTTCTGGAGATCGAGGGTTGATGTTTTTATTAAAACAAGACCTTGCTACATGGAATTCTCGAGGCCTGGATTTCAATAATTATCTACTGTATTTTTCCTTGGTTTTCAACGAAGGAACACTTGTGTTC
>NW_023355400.1:0-678 GCF_001411555.2 Juglans regia
CGTAGATGAATTGAGATTAAAGTTAAAAGTTGAATAATATATTATTAGAATATATTTTTTAATATTATTTTTATTTTGAGATTTGAAAAAGTTGAATTTTTTATTTTATTTTATGTAAAAATTTGAAGAAGTTGTAATGATTAGATGATATGATATGAGATGAATTGAGAGAAATTGTAAAAACAAATAAGATTTTCGCAAATGAAAATTTAAGGTCTTGTTTGTTTTTGTAGATTAGATGAGTTGAGATTAAATTTAAAAAGTTAAATAAAATATTATTAGAATATATTTTTTTAATATTATTTTTATTTTGAGATTTAAAAATTTTGAAATTTGAAATTTATTTTTTGTTAAAATTTAAAAAAATTATAATAATTAGATGATATGAAATTAAATGAATTGAGTTGAGATAAGTTTTTGGTTTTGTTTTTCATTTTCAATTTAAAATTCAAAAAATCTATTCAACCTCTTACTATTCATACAATCTCCACACTCCACATTATTTTTAATTTTTATTATTTTTTTCTTTTATTAAATATTTATTATATAAATAATGAATAAATAATTTAAAAAAAATAAACTTAAAAAAAATTTAAAAAAAATATTAAAAATTTAAAAATTTTAAAAAAGTGTGGAGTGTGGAGTGTGGAGTGTGGTGGAGGTTGTGTAGCAAAACTC
>NW_023355401.1:0-627 GCF_001411555.2 Juglans regia
TTTTATTCTCTTGTTCTTTTTGACTTTTTCACATATATGAAACTGTTTTTCACAAATTATAGTTTTCATTTTTCTGTTGTAATTGATGTTGTTGGCAGCTTATGGAGAGAGTCCAGTAGAAAATTTTCCCCCAATTCCAGATTCAAGATGTGAAGACTAATGCATTTTTGCATTGTGTGGTAACAACAATATTATTTATTTATTTTGTTCTTTAATTTATTTTTTTTATAAAAATCTTTTAAAAGGTGTTTAAATAATTTTTTTAAAAAAATCTGGGCAATTTGCGTATCAGAATTTTTTTAAAAAAGACAAGTGCTATAAAAACATTTTTTTAAGTTTAGTTTTCTTTAAAAAAAAAAAGTATTAACAATCCGGATTATAGTGAAAAATCCGGATTATGCATATGGAAATCCGGATTATGGTCGGATTATGGTGAAAAATCCGGATTTATAGTGAAAAATCCGGATATCCGGTTTGTAAACCGGATATCCGGATTGAATCCGGTTATCTGCCCGGATTCTTTCCGGATTAATCAGGGCGGATAACTGCCCGGATTTTACCATCCGGATCCGGTTATGGCTGGATATCCGGATCTAGATCCGGATGCACCCCCCTAGCAGTGATATA
>NW_023355402.1:0-6578 GCF_001411555.2 Juglans regia
TCGGATATATTTAAGTGGCTTAGAAGTTGGTGAATTGATGATTAAGGATGTGTGCAGGAGGCCGCTATGGTTTTGGAGTCATGAAGGAAAGAGGCGTCATGTTTTGTAATATAGAGGTGAAAGAAAAAGGGTGCAAAGAAGGTCTTTCACGGGAAAATGATATAATAGAAATGGAGAATAGTAAAATGTTGCCCTCAAAATTTCTCACGTTCTTCTCCTTCTCCTTTCGGATTGGAAAGTCAATCAAACATAAGATGCATGATTCTTCCATTGCAAACTGATCAAGGGTATTTTACTCGAGCTATTTTATTTTTAAGCTGGTGTGTAGAGCATACATATTATTCATATTATGAAAAATTTTATACATCATACGATATCATCATATTTTCATCCAACTAAGTAAGATATGGTACATTTATCACTACTAAATGATCATTTATTATATTTTTTTTATCATCTAATGGTGATGAATGTGCCACATACTACTTAGTATGATCAAAATAGGATGAGAGTGTGGTGTATAACATTACTCGTTGATAGTTGTGGTAAATACAGGATTGATTTTTCATAAATTGTAGCGGTTGAAAAATATCTTAATATTCTCATAGAGTCACAATGATTGAAAGTTAAAAGAAGGTGGAATTGATGGATTGCAGTGAGAAAAAATCAATGAAGGGTTAATAAAACAAAAAATAATAGAAATGCGGGGTGAAGGAAACAATAGAAAAGCATTGTGATTCTACAAAAAAAATGTTCTTAGACGTGCTTGTATTCATCGATGTTCATGCCTTTATATCGGCAAACAGTTACATAGCAAACCAATAGGAAAATTACAGATAAAAATGTAAAAGTATATTACAGCTGGAAATATAACAGAATAACAGAATTTGCAGGGTTGAAAATATTCTTCAAAATTTTGTTTGTGGTGCCTCCTCTGAGGTGGAAATCGCCACCTTATGTTTCTATTGTGGTGCATTTTTTAGACTTAGGTTGATACGCCCCCTCGAGTCCAATGACGTGTCAAACACATTGAGACTCATCTTCAAAATAGAGAATCGATCAGCAACCAGTGGCTTAGTAAATTCATCAACCAATTGGCCTTTGCTACTACAAAAATAGACTTGAAGGGTCTTAGCAACTACCCAGTCATGGACAAAATGAAAATCAATATCCATGTGTTTTGTACGTAAGTGATAGACAGGGTTAGAGGTGAGGTATGTTGCACCCAGGTTGTCACACCATAAAACAGGTAGCTTAGAGAGAGGGAATCTGAGTTCTTTGATCAAAGTCTGAAGCCATATTAGTTCAGCAGTGGTATTGGCTAGAGATTTATACTCAGTCTCAGTGCTCAATCTTGCCACTGTGTGCTGCTTACGTGAACTCTAGGAGATGAGGTGATTACCCAGAAATATGCAAAAACCTCCTGTAGAGCGTCTGTCATTTGGATAGCCAGCCCAATTAGCATCCGAGTAGGCATGTAAAGTGAAACCAGATTTTTTGGCAAAAAATAGACCATGATTGATGGAGAATATTAAATATCTTAGGATCCTTTTAACAACAGTCCAATGGGTAATTTTTGGGTCATGCATAAATTGACATACCTTGTTGACAGAGAATGCAATGTCAGGTCTAGTTAAGGACAAATATTGGAGGTTGCCAACAACACTCTGAAACAGTGTAGGGTTCTCAAATGAAGGGGAATCAAACTTAGAGAGTTTACAGGAAGCAGACATTGGAGAAGAAATAGGGTTGGCTACAGTCATGTTGGTTTTCCTAAGAATATCCGAAATGTATTTACGTTGGGAAAGCAACATGCCATTAGGTAAGTAGTCTAATTCCAATCCAAGGAAATATGAAAGTCGACCCAAGTCCTTTATAGGGAATGCATGACTAAGATCACTGAGAAAGTTGTCAATTGAGGCAGATGTGGGACAGGCAATTACCATGTCATCAACATACACCAATGTGAAAATGCAGATTTTTGAATTTTGTAAGATGAACAAGGAATGATCTCCTTGTGAGGCTACAAAACTGTAGCTGAGAAGCCAATTACTTAATCGTGAGAACTAGGCACGAGGTGCCTGTTAGGCCATAGATGGCCTTGTGTAATTGACACACATAATTAGGATATTTGGAGTCAACAAATCTAGGGGCTGTTGCATAAAAACAGTCTCATTGAGCCTTCCATTAAGGAAGGCATTTTGGATATCAATTTGCCTTAGAGACCAGTTTTGAGCAATAGCAAATGAGAGAACTAACCGAATGGTGGTGGGCTTAACGACGTGGCTGCAGGTTTCATTGTAGTCGACTCCAAGCTGTTGATGAAAACCTTTAGCAACAAGCCGAGTTTTCCTCCATTCAATTGAACCATCCAAGTGAAGTTTGGTGCGGAACACCCACCTGCAACCAACGAGATTAGAGGCATTTTGAGGGGGAACAAGGGTCCAAGTTTGGGTTTGAATAAGGGCATCATACTCTCTGTTCATAGCCTCTTGCCACTCAGAGAATTTAGAGGCTAGGGTAAAAGAAGATGGCTTTTCGGGCACGGTTTTGTTAGAAATGAAGCATGTTCGAGATGAATAAGGGATTGTCCCATCGGTGAGGACATGAGGTTGGGATGATTGAGTTTTGGATCGAGTTTTTATGGGTGATCGTGGAGTAACTAAGCAGGTGGTTGTTTGATGAGATGTCGAAGGAGAGGGTTATTGTAGGAGGAGAAGAGGAAAGAATCGGGGGAGAAGAAGATGAAGGAAGGTTGGGCTGAGAAGATTGATTTAGGTCAGGTGTGATTTAAATTGGGTTGCGGGAATGGGTGAGGAACCTGAAGGAGTCAGACCAAGAGAGTGAGATGGGCTAGAGCCGTAAAAGGGACTAGAGGAAAAAATGGGTGGTGGGCCCAAAATGGAAGGAGTGAAGAATGGTAAGGAAACAATATGGGAGTCGGGCTGTGATGGTGAAGTTGAAATGGACTTGCGGTAGGGAAATTTATGTTCATCAAAGAAGACATCCCATGAGATGTACAGACGATCAAGACATTTGTAACCTTTGTGTGATGGACTATACCTAAGAAAGAGACATGGAGTTTATCGAAAACTGAATTTGTGACGGTTATATGGTCTTAAATTCGGCCAACATAAGCATCCAAAATTTTTAAAGAAAGAATAATCCGATGATTTGTGATGCACCATGAAATAAGGAGATTTATTTTGAAGTACTGGAGTAAAAGGTAAGATTATTAAATAAGTGGTTGTTTCAAAAGCATCATCCTAAAATGAGAGAGGAAGAGAGGCATGGGCCAATAAGGTGAGCCCAGTTTTGACAATAAGATGATGTTTCCATTCAATGAGCTCATTTTGTTGATGGGTGTGTAGGCATGAGAAACGATGAATTATTCTAAGATTTTTTCAAAGTGTGGTGATGGCTAAATTTGCCTCTAGCGTCAGTTTGGAGAGATTTAATTTTAGAATTAAAAAATGTTCGGCAAATGGGATAAATGAAGTGAAAATTTGTAGAACATCAAATTTTAACTTTAGAAGAAATATCCAAGAAAAACGAGTATAATAATCAACAATAGACAAATAGTATCTGAATCCATTTCGTGATAAAATAGGAGCTGGGCCCCAAACATTAGCGCAAATTAATTCTAGAGGCCCATTTGTGCGTGATGACCTATGAGAGAAAGGCAATTGTCATGCCTTAGCAAGCAAACAATCTGGACAAGTGAAATGGGCATCAGTTGGGAAAAAAAGGGCAAGCAGTTGGAACGCACGATTCTAGAGACTAAATCAAGGGAAGGATGGCCAAGACGTATGTGCCATTGCGCAAAAGATGTTCTTTCACCAAGAGTAGCTGACGAAGGGGAGGAGAACAGAGATGGAGGAAATCTGTAGAGTCCATCACGGAAGGGGCCGCTGATGAGGAGCTTCCTGATCGTTTGGTCCTTAACAGAGAAATAATTTGCATGAAATTCAAAGAAGTAGCCATTGTTAGAACATAATTGAGAGACAAAAACTAATTTTTTGGTAATGGAAGGTACATGAAGCAAGTTATGAAGATGAAAAGAACATGAGTTAGAGAGAAAAGAAGAGTCACCGATATTGTTGATGGGCAATCCATGCGCATTACCCACTCGAATTTGTTCATTTCCAAAGTATGGTTCAGATGAGAGGTTGAGTTGAGAGAGATCATGAGTCATATGGTTGGTGGTTGCCGAATCTTGGTACCAAGTTTGGTCAACTATGGAGGATGGTGCAGTATAGTGAGCTGAGAATGAGCGTGGTGGTTTATGTTGATAGCATGGTCGAATCTGTAGTGATTCTGCAGAAAAAATGTTCTCAGACATGGTTGTATTCATTGATGTTCATGCCTTTATATAGGCAGACAGTTGCATAGCAAACCAATAGGAAAATTACAGACAGAAATGTAAAAGCATATTACAGCTGGAAGTATAACAAAATAACAGAATTTGCAGGGTTGAAAATATTCTTCAAAATTATGTTTGTGGTGCCTCCTCTGAGGTGGAAATCGCCACCTTATGATAAGAGCACTAGTAGAGGGCTCAATAAAATTAAATTTTGGCCAAGGAATAACTAAAGTGTAAAATAAAGTACAACAATGAACTCAACAAATGAACAATGATTTTAGCCACACATTATATCACTGGCCAAGTTTGTTGAGCCCAAGGGGCTGGCCAAATATTATTTTTGGATTAAAAAATTATCTTTCCGTTGCTTCTCGCCTCACTACTCTCCTACACATGTTCAGTCTCTTAAAATTATTTTACGTACGTGAGGAGATTAGTCCACAATTTGCCATTAACTTTGAAAAGTCACATCTGCTGAATGAACCATTTTTTTTTAATCTTTTCAAAACTTATCAAAAGAAACAAATGAGAAAAAACATGATCAAAAGCAACTTGTATTGCTTTAGCTAGGTGCTAAACAATCCAGAATATCTGTAAAGAGTAATGATACTTTAATACAACTATAAACTTTAATACAACTATATATCAGTTAAAAAAATATGACTGTTGTAAAAAACGATCGTTAGAAAATTAATGTGTAGTTTTTTAATAATGAATAAATATTCAAATTACAATTAGAATTAAAATAAATGAAAAGTTCAAAATCACTATTTTAATAGAATAGTGATAGATTTGTTGAACCTGTTATTTGATGTTGTTGAAAATTAACTAGCTAAATTTGTAAAAGTGAATTTCCTAATCAAATTTTGGCCAAAATTTATTAAGTCCACTACTAGTGCTCCAAGGGTCATGATTGAGGGTGATTAGGAGTGCAAATGGTCCGATCTAGTCCGGTCCGGCAATCGACCAAATATTTTTGATCTATTATTTTTCTGGACCAAACACCCAAAGGGACCGTCCGGTCCGGTCCGGTCCAGTCGGTTCGGCCTAATTTTTTTTTTGAAATAATTAATAAAAAAATATTTAAAATACTAAATTAAATTAAGTGACTTATTAATGTGGATTATATAACAAACTCAATAAAAAAATATTTTATATGGTCAATGATAATAAATTAGATGAAAATTATATTATTAATTTAATTCATAGATATTATATAATTAACTAATTGATATTATATATTAGTTAATTCATAGAATATTAACAAGTGTTAATAACATATATAAACTTTTATATTATTAATAGTGATAGGTTAGATGAACATATATATAAAATATTATTAATTTATAGAATATTAACAAGTATTAATAATATATTTTAAATTTTATATTGTTAATTGTACAATTATTATATATAAAATATTTTCTTTATTTTATTTTTCATTTGATCAGGTCCGGTCCGGTCTAGAAAAATCCTAGATCGTGGACCAGACTGAAACTTTTTGGTCCTCTAAAATGTGGACGGACCGGACAGGTCTAAGTCTCGATTTGGTCTGATCCGGACCAAAACGGTCAGTCCGTTCGGTCTGACCAGACCGTTTATCACCCATAAGGATGATAGCTAGTGATTTGCAATCAACAATAGATCAGACTTGTATCATGCTAACTCTAAGCCCCGTTTTGGATATTAAGAATGTCCCAGTGTATCTATATTATTAGAATAATTTTTGTTTTAAAATTTGAAAAAATTGTATTACTTTTTGTCTTTCATTTGAAGGTTTAGATAAGTTGTAATGATTAGCAATGATTAGAAAAAAAAATTAAAGATTTGAAATTGAAAAGTATTTTATATTTGAATGATGTTTGAGAATAAAATATTTTAAAATATCTAAAAATACTCTTGCACACAAAATTTAGGCCCGTTTGGATAGTGAGAAAAAATGAGATGATTTTAAATAAAAGTTGAATAAAATATTATTAGAATATTATTTTTTGATATTATTATTTTTTTGAGATTTAAAAAAATTGAATTATTTATTATATTTTATATAAAAATTTAAAAAAATTATAATAATAAGATGAAACTGTTTGGGAAAATAGTAAGATAGACCATCATGAAGGAGCAGTGTAATCTAATTTTGTTAGCATCCGAGAAGCATTCAAAATTGAAGCAACTCGTGCGCAAGTACTGGGTTGTCAACTCTTGGAGATACGAG
>NW_023355403.1:0-285 GCF_001411555.2 Juglans regia
ATGGCATTCAAATGGATTTCACATAGTTCAAATAGATTCCTGATCCTTCAAACAGATTCGATAGCATTCAAGAGGAATTAAAACCATTTTAAATAGTTATTTTAAACAGTTCGAACAAATAATCATTTTTCAAGACGAATGGCCCCGCCCCCGCTGCCCCGACCCGTTTCTGCCCAGCACCGGTGCGGCGGGGCGGACCACCCCGTCCGCCAGATGCGGGGGCGGGGTCACCCGCCCCGCATCTGGGGCTCTGTCCGGGGGCGGGTGCGGGATGGGGGTCACACC
>NW_023355404.1:0-219 GCF_001411555.2 Juglans regia
GGTTGGGGGGGGAGGGACGAATCGAAGCGACACGGGGCTGAATCTCAGTGGATCGTGGCAGCAAGCCCACTCTGCCACTTACAATCCCCCGTCGCGTATTTAAGTCGTCTGCAAAGGTTTCTCCCCGCCGCTCGGTGAGAATTGTACTTCAAGGCGGCCCGCACGGCTCATCCGCCGCGAGGGCTTCACCAACGACACGTGCCTCTGGGGGCCCTAAGG
>NW_023355405.1:0-654 GCF_001411555.2 Juglans regia
GCACATCCGATAGGAAGAAAATCTCTATAATTTGTAGAGGTGTAACCGGTCTGGTTTGATTCGGTTTTAGACATATTTTAGAATGGAACCGATATATATCAGTTTTGAGATTTGAAGAACCGATATCACACCGGTTACACCCCTAAATTGATATTTTCGATTTTACAAGTTTCGGTCTAGTTTGATCCGATTTTAATCATATGCCAAAAAAACATCTGCAATAAAAAAGTCTACTATAGAATCTGCTATAAAATGACTTTTTTTATAAAATATGCTATAAAAAAATCACCTGACATAAAAAGAATCATCTTTCATAAAAACATCTACTGACATAAAAATCTGCTATAAAAAAACATGTAAGCTACTTTAATCATCTACTATAAAAAGTCCACACATTACAAAATCTGCGATATTACATAAAAAAATCTGGAAATTCTAAATTAAAAGTTACATTCTACAATTTTGAAATTCCCTATTACAAGCTAAACATAAAAAATCTGGAAATTCCATATTACTTGATTCCACATAAAAATCTCGAAATTCTAGATTACAAGTCCAGATTAAAAGCTGCCACACAAGTCTAAATTACTAAATAAAACTAAAAATAAAGTAGTAACAGTCTCCTCAAGTGTCCACATTACAAAATAAAAAAAC
>NW_023355406.1:0-1280 GCF_001411555.2 Juglans regia
CTGCACAAAAAGAATGTTAGTGGAAAACCTCACACACTCCCTTACGTGTTTACACTCAAATAATGACTCTACTGGTGTGTAACTCTGAATTGGCTTTTTACTCGATAATAATCTCACACTCTCTCTCCTTTTACCTCAAGAGTTTTCTCACTCAAGTTCTTTAAGAACTAGTTAAACTAAATCAAGACAATACAACCTTGTATTATTCCCACCAGTAATATAGATGAAAGAAACAATGAATGAATAAAATGACACGAGACTCAAGGAATTTATACAAGGGAAAGAGTAATTATAAACCAAGATACCAACTAGAAAGTTGTATTCAGCTCCTATGATCATAAAAACTCAATCAACAAATACTTTCTTTCTCTTTGTTGTAACTATGTAGCAACTTTGAATACGCCACCTTCTCTTTTCTTCTTCTTGTTCTTTCTGTTTTTTTTTTTTAATTTTCTTTTCTTTTCTTTCTTTTCTTTTCTTTTCGTTTCGATTCTTTCTTTTCTTTTCTCTAATTCAACCACAAACAGAAATATTCAATTGTGAAAACCAAGCAATTGAATTCAAACACACAAGCATGGACAATGAAGTAGAAGAAAATCAATGGAACGACACTCCAAGCAATTGACAAACTTAGAGATGCAGGAAATCCTAGAATTTTGAAACCCTAGGTGATGCAAATTTCAGCCATATCCAAAACCCTAAGAATTTCGGTAGCCTACTTTTTGTTTCAATTTTTTTTTTTTTTTTGGCAACCCTAGAACAATGAAGCCCTGGAATTAAATTTAAGGATGCTAGAATTAAAAGATAGAATCAGACCTAATTAGAAAATCTTGCTCTGAATACTAAATGATATGAACCCGCGGGAATAAAATCCCTTGAACCCACAGTCAATTTGAAAACTCCCCAAGAAAGTCAAAACCAAGTCAATGAATGGAGAACCTAGACCCGATGAGAACTCGTTTCAAGAACCTAGATTATATTAAAATCTAGACCCGTTGAAGAACCCATCTCAAGAATCCAGATTACAAAGGAGGAATGCCACAAAGGTTGTGATTTACCTTTGATAAGTTCAAAAGTTCAATTAAGAACAAGAGGAGTAAAACTCAACTCACAATGAATAAATTCATCAAATTTCATAAACTTCATAAACTGATCAAAATGAGGCTACATAGAGTATTTAAAGCAAAACCTAATAAAACCCTACCCAAAATAAAACCCCATCTTCCAAAAGTGCCCCTGGATGAACAGTGCTCGACTACAGTGCGCACTACAGTAACTCG
>NW_023355407.1:0-243 GCF_001411555.2 Juglans regia
ATGTAACACCCCAACCTAACATCAAACTCAAGCGAGCATGAGTATTATATATATATATATATATATATTTAATATGTATGAAAAGCCTATTTGAGATTGAACTAATAATTTCATAATAGGCTGCAGGGCTAAAATTTATTTTGACAGATTATGAATTTTTTTATTAGACTTGATAATTAGGTTTAAATCATTTGATATTTTATGGACCAAGTATGACCTATTTATTTGATAATTGGCCAAAAA
>NW_023355408.1:0-702 GCF_001411555.2 Juglans regia
TATTGATGTTGGACTTGAGTGTTGCTATTAAATTTGGTAGCTAATGTTAAAGCATTAGCATTAGTCTATGCATATGTATATATAAAATCACTTCTTTTGTATATTCACTTTGTCATTCAAGTAAAATTCTCACGTTGGCTTATACATATTTGAGACAAAATAATAATAAAATATTATTATTTTATTATTATTAATTTTTTGCTAAAATCAATTTTTTTTATATATATATTTTGCAATTAGCATCCACTACATACATTTGACATTAATAATACAAATGCAATAATAAAAAATATAATTTTTTTATATATTATATTAAAAATATAATAAAATGATAAATATATATAATATATTATAATAATAAAATGAATGTACAAGTTAATGTTTGTTATGTTGTTGAAGGAGAGAGGAAATGAAATGATTGTGAGAGAGAGAGAGTGGGAGGAGAGAGAAATAATGATTAAAATATAATTTATAAGATAAATAGTAATTATCCATTCATAGGTAATTAAATATTTTAGAATTTTAAAATCATATTATATAAATATAACTTTACATATAACCAATGCTAATGCCAGAGGGCCATGTCTGGTGGCCAATCTCAGGACTCGAATGAATCCAGTCCACGTACATAGATAATTGGGCCAGTTTCATGCCATTTCCAGCCTGTTTCAGTTCATTTCGATCCAGTTTAATAAAGATTCG
>NW_023355409.1:0-223 GCF_001411555.2 Juglans regia
GAGGAAAATTGTCTTGTTAGCTAATTAAATATATTTGAGATTAAAAATTCTTTAATATGTAATACTCAAACAACTTAATTTTTTCATTAAATAGCTTTTAAGATTATTTAAATATTTTTTAAGACTCATACCGCAACTCCAAATAGGCTCTTAGTAGTTTGTACAGCTTGTTGATCTACTAATTACGTTGTTCTTCGTAATTTTAGTTTATTACGATGCTGAT
>NW_023355410.1:0-528 GCF_001411555.2 Juglans regia
AAAAAAAAAAAAAAAAAAAAAAAAGTTAGCGGTCGGTACGCCCAGCGGTCAACATGGGGCGGCATTGTAGCCGCACCCTTGGATATAAGGATGCAGACTGGGATGCAGACTGGTTATGTGCATGGGCTTTACGGCTGTCAACCACAATCTTTGTCCTAGACTATGCTAGGCGACAACGCAAAACATTGCCACCAATTCCACTATAGAGTCATAGACATCCATTGAGTAACTGTACAGATACCAAGTGTGGCGCCCTCAACAATCTCCCGGTGTAGGGGATTCAGCGCTCCACATGGGTCACATCCCTCGCCGTTGTGATACTTATGTCTGCTTGTATACCCGGTAGGGCTGCAACCCGATGCCAACCAATTGGGTCTGGGTCTGGTCCGACCCGATCCGGTACTGTTTGCACACCAATCCCGTATTATACGAGTCGGGTTGGGTCTTATTTTTTTTTTATTATTATATTTAATTTCAATGTTAGTGATCTGTGTTAAGTTACAGTTTAATGGAAGGAATATTGCAAGC
>NW_023355411.1:0-236 GCF_001411555.2 Juglans regia
TCTATTTTTTTATAAAGTCAAGTTGAGAATATAGTTTATAGATAGATAAAGGGGATTGTCTTCTCCCACCATCTACTCCCGTACTTATTATTAATGGAGGAGGCCAAGAGACTTATTTCCTCCTTGCATATAGACATGCACAAGGATATCCAGGCATGCATCTACTGAACTGATGTTATAATATATTTATATATTATATATTATATGAAAACTGTTTAATTATAGTCAGTTATTTT
>NW_023355412.1:0-266 GCF_001411555.2 Juglans regia
TGTAACGCCCCAATAGAAGACTCAAACCACATGGCCTATACTTCAAAAGGACTAGTCAATGATACAATTAGAGCTCCATTGGAACCTTATAAAGAGCAAGAACTTCTCATTCCCAAGCAATGTGGGATCCCATACACCACCTACCCTTATCCATATCATATGGGGTATCACAATCTACTCCCCTTAAATTCCCGACGTCCTCGTCGGGCCTGTCCATTGTAGGTGGCACGGCTCAAGTCCCACATTTCTGGTTGGGATAGGCTCTG
>NW_023355413.1:0-344 GCF_001411555.2 Juglans regia
TTAGATGCCACAGGTTCTTTATCTCTGAAACTGAAAGTGGCTTCTTTCCGTCTGCTTTCTCTTTAATTTACAGAGAAGCTTCGCAAGCGGCCAAGCCGTTGAAAAAAATGAAACTTTAGATGCCACAGGTTCTTTATCTCTGAAACTGAAAGTGGCTTCTTTCCGTCTGCTTTCTCTTTAATTTACAGAGAAGCTTCGCAAGCGGCCAAGCCGTTGAAAAAAATGAAACTTTAGATGCCACAGGTTCTTTATCTCTGAAACTGAAAGTGGCTTCTTTCCGTCTGCTTTCTCTTTAATTTACAGAGAAGCTTCGCAAGCGGCCAAGCCGTTGAAAAAAATGAAAC
>NW_023355414.1:0-486 GCF_001411555.2 Juglans regia
GGGGGCAGGATGACCCCAGGGGGGCCCCGCCCCGCCCCCGCCCCTGCCCCACATTAAATTTTTTTTTTATTTATATATATTAAATAAATATATTGTATATAGATATACACAATTTATAAAAGACTTAAAATTATATTCAAGTCATTGGATTGCTTTGGCCTCCTAAGCCAATCTTTATATAGGAGGCCAAGGCAATAAAATAGTCATCATTAGTCATCTAACTCTAATGAGTTTAAATTTTTTTTATATTTATAAATTTTAATTTATTATTTAAATTATATTATAATTTTGGTCTAAAAAAATATTTTTAGACCAAAAAAATTTTTTTTTTAATATAATGACGGGGGGCGGGGCGGATGGGGGTTTTTCCCCCGCCCCCCGGCACCGGGGCGGGGGGCGGGGGAAAAACCCCCATCACCCGCATGGTGCGGGGCGGGGGGCGAGGAGGGGGTGCCCCCGCCCCGCACCATGCGGGTAGCACCCCTA
>NW_023355415.1:0-233 GCF_001411555.2 Juglans regia
CCGCCTTGCGAGATAAATTGACAAGAAGGACCACTCGGGAGTGGATTTTTAGGAAAATCGCGCCCTGCCCATCGCGTAGCGATGGGTTTGGATCAGATCTCCGTTTGGATTGGGATCGGAAGGACGCTAGTATGTCGCTCTAGGGTTATTTGAATTTTAAGTAATTAGTTTGATGGGTGCGATCATACCAGCACTAATGCACCGGATCCCATCAGAACTCCGCAGTTAAGCGT
>NW_023355416.1:0-216 GCF_001411555.2 Juglans regia
ATATTTCCCTCCTCTTTTTCACTGGATCCCTGAAGATTTCTCAAAAAATCTCCAGTTTTATTCCAGTATTTTAATCCAAACAAATTCGTTGGTTATCAAACCCATCACTGACAAGTTTGATCCCAACAAACTGATTTATCACAGTGCCTATATCCACAAGGTCATTACTCAAGCAGAATGGGGATCCTCCCCATATGCTACAAAACGTCTTGACCA
>NW_023355417.1:0-554 GCF_001411555.2 Juglans regia
CATTTCATTTTAAGGCAGAGACAATTTAGCAACAACCATATTGTAAGCTATCCATTCCTCTCTGCCTGATTTCCCTTATTTTCAAGAGCAAAGATCCTTTAAGTGATCGCTCTACCTTGTGCCATAAACTTTGTAATCTTTGTAAAAGTTTATGAATATGTTTATTTTCATACTATATGTTTTATTATTTTGCATTGCATCCATGCATATGGTCGGTTTAACCGCCTGCCTTTAATTGTGCATATTTATTTGCTTTGCTTTATTCTTCCCTATTCTCCTTCCTTCTCTTCTTCTCCAATCCCTCTTCTCTCCATTTCCGCTGTCTTTGGTATCAGAGCCTTATAAGACTGCCGATCCTCTCACTCTCCCAGTTGGGTACGGAGGGGCTCTCCTGCGGCAGGTGCGTGCCTGATAAATGCTAGGGCGCGTATGCTTTGGTAGATACGGGTGTGGGCCATGACGGGGAAAGCCGTCCCTCATGCTTGGAGTTTGGGATGGTCAGGCATAAGCAACCTGATGTCTGCCCCTCAAGTCAGTCTGTTGACAAGAGCTCC
>NW_023355418.1:0-403 GCF_001411555.2 Juglans regia
TTTATTATTTGTTTCTTTTATCAAATATTTATTATAAAAATAATGAATAGAAAATTTGAAATAATTTAAAAAAAAAACTCAAAAAAAATTTAAAAAAAATATTAAAAAATTTTAAAAAATATAGAGTGTGAAGTATAGTGAAAATTGTGTAATGAAAATTATATAGTAAAGATTGTGTAGCAAAACTCTTGAATTATTTGGCTTGCTGATCTAATAATTCCATCTTACAAATATAATCATAAAAATGTTTTATATTTTGACGAAGTTTTTATTTTTTTGGTGCAGCCACGGTTGTCAAGGCCAGATGTTGCCTAGAAATGTCGGTTGAGCTTTTTTTTTTTTTTTTTTTTTTTTTTTTTTTTTTTTACTATTTGGTTTCTCTTCGTAAATGAGATGAGATAAA
>NW_023355419.1:0-961 GCF_001411555.2 Juglans regia
TTCTTAACCTTCAAAATAGATGTCTTGGATTCAAAACCTCCATTTTCAAATGTATCAAAAAATAATAATTTCTATATAATTTTAGATATTATAAGATTTTTTAATATATTTAAATCCATCAAATTAAAAATAAAAATTATTTTATTACATAATTATAAACAAATTGCTATGCGTAATTCTATATTTCTTTTAAGCATAGAAACGACACTTCTCTCTTCTCACGAGGATCTAATTCTGGTGGCCGGAGCTATGGACAAAAGTAATGTGAAAGGGAAATGATATATGTCCTGCTGGGGGTTATCGCTGGTAGTTCCTGCTCTCAATTTTTTTATTTATTTTTTTACTTAATGATTAAGCATATATTTTTTAATAATATTATAATTTTTTTTAAATTAAAAATATTAAAAAAAAATAATCCTAAAACTAGCGGTGACTCCCAGCTGGACCTGGGAGTGGTGGCTATAGAGCCATCCAATGTAAAATGAAGATTCGAGGAAAGGCAGTACAAGCACATGAATGCTAAGATGTCTGATTGCAGCCTTTACGCAGCCTTTCGCACCGTCAAAACCAAAACAGCATGAATGAATGAGTCCTTCTACAGCTGCGCTCGCACCTCCCGCTTGATTGTGGCATGCCACGCGTAATTATTAAAAAAAAAAAGAACAAAAATGTAAAAAGGGACTTTCCATTATATTGTTAGACATTGAGACCCATTTATCATTTTTATGTGAATTCCCAGTCTGATTCGAACCTCATGGTTTGAAGAACAACATTAGTTATTTATAACTTGTTCTATCTGTTCCCTTTGATTCAAAATAAATTTTGGTTGAAATTAATCTGCAGTTGATGATAATGAAATGTTGATCGAAAACCGTACTAGGTAATGATAATATAGTAAAAAAGAAGTTGAATTTTTTTAAATTTCGCTACATTGTTTAAGATTATTGTAGTACATATATAT
>NW_023355420.1:0-289 GCF_001411555.2 Juglans regia
TGAGCGAAAGAGAATGGGGGGGGGGAATGTGATCACTGCATGAGGAGAAGTGGGATATTATCGGGGGCTGGCAGTGGTTTGGGGTGGCATAAAGTGCTCGACATAAATTTTTATGTAGGTGGTGACGTCGGGGTGGAGTTGGCGGCGTGTGGAGGCTTACCTGAGATGTAGTGGTGGCGGTTTCCAGTTGTGGGAGTACTCTGTTTTGGAGCTGTAGAACAGGGTGTTACCTTGGTGATTTTCCTTGGCTGGGGACAGTGGCATAGGGTAGCTTGTGGAGGATCTTGAA
>NW_023355421.1:0-222 GCF_001411555.2 Juglans regia
TGATCACTGCATGAGGAGAAGTGGGATATTATCGGGGGCTGGCAGTGGTTTGGGGTAGCGTAAAGTGCTCGACAGAAATTTTTATGTAGGTGGTGACGTCGGGGTGGAGTTGGCGGCGTGTGGAGGCTTACCTGAGATGTAGTGGTGGCGGTTTCCAGTTGTGGGAGTACTCTGTTTTGGAGCTACAGAACAGGGTGTTACCTTGGTGATTTTCCTTGGCTG
>NW_023355422.1:0-223 GCF_001411555.2 Juglans regia
ATTTTAAGGTTATGAGGATTTTTGGGTATTGAAGGAACAAAATAGGTTATTTTAGAAACTTAGGATTAAATATCAAAGTGTGACGCCCCCAAATTCCGCTTGGGATCGGACGGACATTTAAAGCGTCGAGACATGCAACACAAGGTTACCTGCCCCCGTTCATGACATATAAGATGCAATATTCCTAACATGCATCTAGCATTATGCAATATTCGCAGCGAAT
>NW_023355423.1:0-213 GCF_001411555.2 Juglans regia
TTAGGGGTTTCAATTGAAACCCCCCTCAAGTTTAGGGGTTTCGGATTGAACCCCTAAAATTGAAGGGGTTTCAATCCGAAACCCCAATTTCAGTTTGGGGTTTCAATTGAAACCCCTAACTCAATTTAGGGGTTTGAATTGAAACCCCCTCAAGTTGAGGGGTTTCGGATTGAACCCCTAAAATTGAAGGGGTTTCAATCCGAAACCCCAAAT
>NW_023355424.1:0-263 GCF_001411555.2 Juglans regia
AAACTACACCGTCTCTTAACATATATAAGACAAAAAATCTACTCAACCTCCTACTATTCATACAACCTCCACACTCCACATTATTTTTAATTTTTATTATTTTTTTCTTTTATTAAATATTTATTATATAAATAATGAATAAATAATTTAAAATAATTTAAAAAGAATAAACTCAAAAAAAAATTTAAAAAAAATATTAAAAATTTAAAAAATTAAAAAAAATGTGGAGTGTGGAGTGTGATGGAGGTTGTGTAGCAAAGCTC
>NW_023355425.1:0-771 GCF_001411555.2 Juglans regia
CGTTGTTCTATTCATCATTCATATATTATATACTTATTATAAAAAAAAATTAAAAGAAATATGATGCGTAATATGTGGGATGATTAATAAAAATTTTCTTCAAAAAATGATCTCAAAATTCATAGTCGAGGAGATATAGATACAAAAAGAAAATACTTATTTTTTTTTTTTACGTGAATGTTATATTTATTTGTTTTTAAAAAAAATGAATATTTAACATCTTTTTATACAAAATTTATAGGTACCCGAATAAATTTATGGAAACAATTAAATACAATGGACGGTGGAAGCCCCACATGAGTACCGCATCCCGGCTTTTCTTTCCAAAACCAAAGCACCACTTTTTTCGTTTTGAGATCGAGTGGCGATGAATATTGAGATGAGTAATTTATGAATAATAATAAAATATTTGAATTAAGATGTTTCATCAGATTTTAAAAAATAAAAGAAAAAAAATTAAATAAAAATATTATAAAAAAAAATATTTTTAAAATATAATTTTTATTTTAAAATTTAAAAAAATTTAATTCTCTTTTGTGTTTTGTTTGAAAAATTAGAAAAATGTTAATAATTAGAGAAAAAAATTAAAAATTTTTATATTTAAATAATATTTAAATATTAAGATAAGATGACAATAAATGTCTGAACCTCCCAACCACCCCTTATTAATCAAATTGAAGTTGATCCATATGAGAAGCGGATGGCGATGCTTCATATCTTTTTATTTATTTTATTCTCTCCCATAATCTCATTTTGATCTCTAATCATTTC
>NW_023355426.1:0-258 GCF_001411555.2 Juglans regia
GATCCCATCAGAACTCCGCAGTTAAGCGTGCTTGGGCGAGAGTAGTACTAGGATGGGTGACCTCCTGGGAAGTCCTCGTGTTGCACCCCTCGTTTTTGTTTTTTCCGCCTTGCGAGATAAATTGACAAGAAGGCGCACTCGGGAGTGGATTTTTGGGAAAATCTCGCCCTGCCCATCGCGTAGCCATGGGTTTGGATCAGATCTCCGTTTGGATTGGGATCGGAAGGACGCTAGTATGTCGCTCAAGGATTATATGAA
>NW_023355427.1:0-801 GCF_001411555.2 Juglans regia
CTTTCTTTTTTTTTTTTTTCTTGCTTTTTCCGTGTGAGTTGAGTCCGTCCAATCCCTTTCTTTTTTTCTTGCTTTTTGACTTTTCTCTACTTTTCATTTCTTTTGTTTGGAAAGAGAAATAAATAATAAAATAAAATAAAAATCAGAAAAAAGAATAAGATAAAATAAAATAAAAAGAAATAATAGAATATAAAAAATATGTTGTACATGTGAAGGAACATTATCCAATTAAATCACAAATTATAAAAATTAAGCAATATTAACTATGTTATAATTCAATTTAAATCACAACTCGGATTTATTCATCTTAACCATTTTTTCATCTAAAATAAATAATAATGTAATAAAATAAATAAGATATATTGGTTCTAAATGTATAAAATATGCAATAACTCAACTCAATCACATGGCAAAGAAAGAAGACGAGGTTCCTTCTTCGCAACCCACCTCCTCATCAGATCTGAAGGTCGGTTGTACTCCGCCACCTACCCATCAAAAGTTATACACACTTTCCGAGTTTCCACAACCCAACTCTCTCTCTCTCTCTCTCTTTTTCCTTGTCCATTTCCTGGCCTACTCAAGGCCAAGTCTGTGATTGTGGATGGGTTTCAGACTTTTGGATGATCTATTACAACAAATATGTGTGAAATTTCAAATGTGAAAGGCCACTAATCTTGGTTGGTGAAGAATAACCATAGCTTATGAAAAAAGTCATGGAGGTCGAGAGGATGAGGCAACAGTTTTTCCTTTGGTATAGAATCCGAAGCACCCGTGTGGCCCTCGTGGGTGGTAACCACAATG
>NW_023355428.1:0-1293 GCF_001411555.2 Juglans regia
ATGTTAAATTAATCATGTTGACATAAGAGCAGCATCGCGACTCCGACGAAAGGCAGAAAGAGCAAAAGACTCCGACGAAAAATCCCCCTAGCTCTTTCAAACACTCAGATCTGTTGAAAGGGGGTGGGAGCTTCGGCTCCTCGCCCCCTCCCCCAGGCCCTCTTCCTTTTCTCTGTCCTTTTAACTTCTGTGTAGTGTTTTTGTTTTATTTTGTGTTTTTAGGCCGAATAAAGGAGGATCTCCGTTCGAGTCTTTCCGGCCACCACATCTATACACGCGCCCACCGGCATGACGCCCAGCCGTCGATCTTCAAGACCTCCAAATCCGGCGTCCATCGGAATGGCGCGTAGCCCGCACGCGCGGGATGAAATTCCGGACAGCGATGGCACGTGGCCTCCATGCGCCACCGAGGAGCCCTCTCCCGACACCACGCTCGGTTGCTGTGGAACCTCTGACTCCGGGTCTTCCAAGTCTGACCGTCGGCTTTCCTCCCAGCATGAACAGTTTCTGCACAAAACAATGTCGACCATTGTGTATTGTTCATCCGTTATGTATTTTTTGTACTGTTTTTTGTTGTTGTCCATTTTAGTGTTTTTTAGTTGTCTTGTTTGTGATGTTGGTGTTGCTTTTGTTGACCCGAGTAAGGTTTAGGCCTTTAGATCGGACGTAATCCGGGGCAAGGCTTTCGAGAGTGTTGGGCGATGTTATGGCTGGTGGTTATACGGCCGAGCTGTTGTGGTCCATATATACGCTGGGTGCTCGTTCAACCAGAGCTCGAGATGACGATGCTTGCGGTGGGCGTGACGTCTAGGGTCTCACCAAAGCTTGTGGTCTTGTAGTTGTTAATGTGGTTATGTGTAGTTTGTTTGTTAGTTTAGTTTTAATAAAATAGGAATAGGCTATAGGATTTGATGTCCTTAGCAGTGTCCTGTACTCTTCTTCCCTGGGAGGATAGAGGGGACCATTAAGCTCTATTTTTTCAGAGCGCTTTCTCTGTTACGAGAAAGTTTGATTCGAAGTTAAGACAATGTCCGCTACAAATGTATTTGTGTGTGGGGAAGCCCCAGAGCTGTTGTGTTAGTTGGCTTATAGACTAGAATTCCTATGTATTGGAACTTCTGGTATTGATAAGTCACATTTGTAATTTCGGTTTATTAATGAAATGAGTATGTTACATTCAAAAAAAAAAAAAAAGTTATGTTAAATTAAAATCACTATAACAAATAATAATATATAGTTATACTAATCAGTAATCACTATAACTTTAACTAATATTTATACTAATACTAATAT
>NW_023355429.1:0-907 GCF_001411555.2 Juglans regia
ATGATTTTGTGTGTTATATTGTGTCTTTTTTGTCCTTCTTCTTTATTTCTTTGTATCCCTTTTTGTGAGGATGTAAATGTCTTTTGCGTGTCAATAGCTTTACCTTCTTTTCTCTCCATCTTCCTACTTTCATGTTTATCTTCCCTCTTTATTTTATGTTTCTTCTTCTCACCGAAAGTAAGCTTTTTCTCTCTTCTTTTTCTCTCTCTCTCCCTCTCGAGTTCTCTCTCAACTAAGATCCTCTCTTTTCTGTCTCTTCATCTTCTCTCTTCTTTTGGCTCTTCAAGTTTTTTTTAGTGTTGGGTTTTTTTTTTCCTTTCATTTGGTTGAACGCAGGACACCTTTTCAGTTCTGTGCTATCTAATCTTTGGGCATTTTCCAGAAACTTTAGGCATTTTCCTGTTATTTCCGTGGTATCTAATCTTTTTTTTTTTTTTTTGCATGTTCTTGAAGATGATCCAAGATCTGATTTTGAGTCTTTTGTTTTTAATTTGCATGTTATTATAGATCAGAAATTATTTTTTTTTAATTTGTATTTGGCATGATTCTGCGAATCATGTTAGGTAGAGAAATGGTGGTGAGTGACAGAGGGGAGAGAGAAACATTTTGAGAAACATTTTTAATTTTTGTTGCTTCTTGATTTGAAGATCTATTTTGAAATTTTTATTCGCTTCTTTTGTTTGTTGTATTTTTTCCTTGCATTCTATTGTTCTTTGTCTCGTCAAGACAGTGTGAATCCGAAAGCCAAGTTAGGAATGTTTTTGCTTTTTGTTCTTCCGTTTGTTGTGGGTTCCGTTTGTTTTTCCTTGCAGTTCTTCTTGAAGGAGATCTCTGTCGATTTCTGTGCAGTCACCGTGCAGTCACCGCAAGGAAGATCCATCAAGCTGCCAACCACCGTCTTTAACAA
>NW_023355430.1:0-220 GCF_001411555.2 Juglans regia
TCTTCTCATTCCAAGTCAGATACTGTAACTGCCCATTGTTATTCATTACCAGCCTTGTGAAATCTAAACCTCCATTAGTCGGCAGCTGTTTTGTTGTGTTTTTCAGAAAGTCAGGTATGACGCTGTTGCTGAAATTGGATAACAGGTTGGCTATGGCATAAGGAATTATTTCATCCGAGCTCGAGAACGTACCTGGCATCCGACCTTCCCAGTAAATGAA
>NW_023355431.1:0-485 GCF_001411555.2 Juglans regia
AATTTCACATCTGATTTTGACAGTAATTATTACCTTAGATAGGCTTGAATTAACATTATTGTTGTTACAATAAATGTTAAGGCATGAATATAGGATTGGTTTGGAAATACTGATGAAATAAAATGGTTTTAGATAAAAAAATAAAATTAAAAAAAATTATTTTTTAATATTATTATTATTTTAAAATTTTAAAAAAATAAATTATTTATTATATTTTATGTAAAAATTTAAAAAAATTATATTGATAAGATGAGATGAAACAATTTCTGAATTCAAACGGAATCTTAATAACTATTAGATAACATAATATTTTAAGATATTTTTAAATTATTTTATTATTATTCATAAATATTCTTAATATCTAAACGAGTCTTTAATCCTCCAATAAATAATATATATATATAATTTAAAAAAATAAACCAATAGAAAGAGATTAATTTAATAATTTAAATTAAAAGTGCGGATTCATATTCTATGAATTATTT
>NW_023355432.1:0-795 GCF_001411555.2 Juglans regia
TTGTAGCATTACATTATTTCTTAATGTTGCCGACGCGTTTGGGACGAACGATAATTGACATGATCCTGTCGGTTGTATTACTGAAGTTGAGGTTTACAATTAGTTAAAAGAAATGATATCGCCTGATTAGCATAATCGAGCTTCTAAAAGAGAGGTTGGAGTTTGAAATTTTCTCCACACTCAAAAATAAAATAAAGAAAAATAATATTTATATTTATAGTATCTCACGCGTAGTACATTCTTCTTTAAAAAATAAATAAATATAATATTTAAATAAAAATAAATAAATTTTTTAATGATAGATTCTACTATTAATCATATGATAGAATTACATAGTTAGGGCTTAATTGAAAGGGAAAACAAAGTTCGTTGTTGTCGTTGTCGACAAAAAGAACAAGAGCTGATGGTAAACAGTAGCTGATGCTTTCAAGAACAAGAGCTTATGATAACTTTTTTTAATTACGTTTTAAATTAAATATAATTTTATAAATCATTGTTATTTTTATAAACTATTTTATAAAAATATTCATTATTTAAAACATAATTATGATAAAGCTTATAGAATCAGGCTATTTTGTCAGAGTAGTCTGCTCGGTTTGTCCGCACCATATTTTTTGAGTTTTTATTTTTATATTTTTTTAATATATTTAAATATTTTTTAAAAATAAAAAAATACATCAATATACTTAAAATTACTTCATTCATCATTAAATAAAATAAAAATAAAAAACAATACCGAGCGGTCACACCGAATGATACATTTGAGACGATAGAGTATGCTTTTTCAAGCTTATA
>NW_023355433.1:0-497 GCF_001411555.2 Juglans regia
TTTAAAAATAGAGATATTAGTTTCGAAAGACTAATATTAAGAAAATCACAAATTTGAGTTGAGACAAAACAAAAAAACAAAAAAAACAAAGAAAGAAAAAAAAAAGAGTAGAGAAATTATTAAAAAGAATGATATTTAAAAAAAGAATGAGGAGACATATTTAAATTTACAAAAAGAAATTATATATTTAAAAATAGAGATATTAGTTTCGAAAGACTAATATTAAGAAAATCACAAATTTGAGTTGAGACAAAACAAAAAAACAAAAAAAACAAAGAAAGAAAAAAAAAAGAGTAGAGAAATTATTAAAAAGAATGATATTTAAAAAAAGAATGAGGAGACATATTTAAATTTACAAAAAGAAATTATATATTTAAAAATAGAGATATTAGTTTCGAAAGACTAATATTAAGAAAATCACAAATTTGAGTTGAGACAAAACAAAAAAACAAAAAAAACAAAGAAAGAAAAAAAAAAGAGTAGAGAAATTATTAAAA
>NW_023355434.1:0-4576 GCF_001411555.2 Juglans regia
ACCTATGAAAATGCTACGAGTATTGGGAAAGCATTGGGCAACCTATTGGAAGTTGAAGAAGACACACAGTTTGGAATAGCATGCATAAAATCTATCAAAATTAAGGTAGAAATCGACAATCCAAAAACTCTTAAACAGGGTTTCATTTTATTGGGATTAACTAACTATCAACGGCTAATTTGAAATATAATAGCGGAAGCAAACAAAAAAAAATTTGACAATCACACAAAGAACACCAAGATTTACATGGTTTGGCTTGACCAACCTACGTCCACCGGTGAAGTCGAAGAAAATCAACAATCACACAAAGAATATCAAGATTTACGTGGTTCAACTTGACCAAGCCTACGTACACTGGTGAAGTCGATCTCAAAGAATTCACTACCAACAAAATAAAGTACAAGAAATGTATCACAAATCACTCATCAATCCCAAAAACCCCAATACACCCAATGAACTCTCAAAATCTCACAAAATGAGTTCTCTCTATTAACTATGTTCTGGCCGCTCAAAGTCACAATACAATTATAAAAAATAACATATATTTATACTGTACGGCACGAAAAACCTTAATTACAAACATTTGCTCAAGCGGCGTGTCAAGCGAACAATCTGCCTGGTGTTCGCTCGAGCTGACTGTCAAGCGAACAATCTGTCTAGGGTTTGCTCGAGTGAATTGTCGAGTGGATGTCAAGTGAACAATCTATCAAGAGTTTTCTCAAGCAAACTATCGAGTCAAAGTTCGCTCGAGTTAGGGTCGAGCCACAATCAAACCAAGTCTCTGGAATGGCATTGTCAATAGGAATCAAGCCACACTCAACAAATCTCCACCTTGGCTTGAATTCTGTCAAGCCTAAAACAAAGTATCAATTCCACCGAATCGAATTTTACTATCGACAACAAAGACATCAAAGATACCCACCAAAGATCCAAAAAGCAAACCTCCTCCACAACTCCCAAAATGGGACACACAACGCCTTTCTTTTGAAAAACACATTTCCACCCAAAAGTCTTCATCTCTATAAACAACTTGACCATATCACAAGTTTGGTCCAAATGAAGAGATTCAACCTCTTCACACAAAAGCAACGCACAACTATACAGACTGCTTATTTGAACAACGGCTTTTGAATACACACGAAGGCTAACAACAAATATTTTTTGCCGAAGTAACAACACCACAGAGTCTGTATGAGCATATTCCAAAGGTGGCCAAACTGCCTCATGTATCTACCATATAAAGTCATAAAATTGCTCTCACTGTGCACCAATGCCAAAATCAAAATCAAGCTACTTTCCAATAGCATGATCTAGAGTACCACTTGCTCTCTATTATGAAGCTCTCCCAGCAACTCCACCTTCTTGCTATAACCCTGCTCTCATTTCCCATGGAAACAACAATTACAAAACTGTGGAAGCTGAAAGGTTCAACCAATAACAAGCTATGTTGACCGCTTTACCCAATCTTTAGACAAGCCTGGCATACCAAAGGCATACTACGGACTCTCATACAAGAGTCTGATTCATTCCATTCATCTGCCTCATTTATGTGGAGTGGACCCAACTATACGGTCTTAAAAACTCTATACCTTCCTTTTTGTAGATCACTAGCCTTCTTAAGTTTTTGAACACATCACTCACACTACTTCAGAAAAACAAATCCAATCTTTCCTCAAAATGGTCGAGTACAAACAAGGCACCACCTTGCACAAGATGTACCCAAAAAAAAAAAAAAAAACTACAATAAACCTAATTCTGCACTACTTCACAAGAATACAATGTCAACACAAAAAATCAAGCTTTATTGTCTTATGATCATACAAAGCAAAAACTGCCTACTCACAAATAACCATGCTCGTTCATCCATATGACCCAATCACATGTGCCATAAATAAGTAATACCTGAATCTAGAACGTCTGAAGATACAACTGCACCAATCACTATCTCACCAAGAAGAAAATAAAGACCATCCATCTTCTTCACTGTCATTACCACTAAAGAGCCCATGTGTACTCGAATGACTCCACCTGCAACTAAATACTAATAACCAAATGAGTCAAAAATGCCCAAAGATATAAGATTTTTCTTCAAACATGGAATATGCCTAACATTAGACAAAGTTCTAACGGTTTCATCATACATCTTAATCCTAACTAAATCAATCCCAACAATATCAAAAGTCATATAATTCCAACCCAAAACGGAATCACAGTTGACTGATTCGTAGGTAGTGAACCAATCTTTCCTAGGACACTTATGGAACGTACAAGCAAAATCCATGACCTACTTGTCACCAAAAAGGTCGCTAGAGTCGACTGCTAGGACAATATCAAAATTGTTAGACTGTTCTTCAAAACTAACAATATTGGAGGAACTTTTACATTTCTCCTTGTTTTTCAATCTGGGACACTCGTTCTTGTAATGCACAAACATATGGCAATAGTGACATTTAACATTTTATTAAATCTTGACCTGTCACTGGAATTACCCCTACTCTTTTCCGAACTTTTTCCCCCAGAATTATCACCAGAAGAACATTTTACAAACAAGTCATCGGCTTGACTATCTATGCCTTGTACACTCAATTTTGTTCTCAATTCCTTATAATTCAAAGTAAATTTTACATCAGTCAATGAGATAGTATCTCTACCATATAGCATCAAGTTTGCAAAATTATCAAATGAAACCAACAACAAACACAACACAATTAAAGCTTGATCTTCATCATCAAGCTTAATATCAATATTCCTCATATCTATAATGATTTTATTAAATACATCTAGATGATCGAAAATAGAAGTACATTCCGTCATCTTGAGAGTGTATAATCGTTGCTTCAAATACAAATGGTTGGTGAGCAACTTCTTTATGTACAAACTTTCAAGTTTCTTCCAAAGACCAGCAACAGTCTCTTCATCAGCGACCTCTCGCAATACTCCATCGAAGAGAGACACCAGAATAACACAATGTGCTTTATCTTCATCTTCCTTTGTCTGTGTAGAAAATTCATCCGACACCTTCTCATCCAAGACCTTTGCCAAGCCTTGTTGTCGTAATAGAGCCTTCATCTTGATGTGCCATACACTAAAACTATGCTGACCATCAAACTTCTCCACTTCAAACTTTGTCATAGCCATCCCTCAAGATCTCCTACAGAGCCTGGCATTCTGATACCGGTTTGTTGGGATTTACTGCCTATCATCGGCTAATTTGAAATATAATAATGGAAGTAAACAAAAAAAAAATATTCGACAATCACACAAATAACACCAAGATTTATGTGGTTCTGCTTAAACAAACCTGATATAAACCCGCGGGAACGGAATCCCTTGAACCCACAATCAATTTGAAAACTCCCCAAGAAAGCCAAAATCAAGTCAATGGATGGAGAACTTAGACCCGATAAGAACTCGTTTCAAGAACCTAGATTATATGAAAATCTAGACCCGTTGAAGAACTTGTCTCAAGAACCCAAATTACAAAGGATGAACGCCACAAAAGTTGTAATTTACCTTTGATAAGTTCAAAAGTTCAATTAAGAACAAGAGGAGATAAACTCAACTCACAATGAATAAATTCATCAAGTTTCATAAACTTCTGAAAATGAAGCTACAAAGAGTATTTAAACCAAAACCTAATTAAAACCCTAGCTAAAACAAATTCCCTTTTACCCAAAACGCCCCTGGATGAACAGTGTCGCGGCTACAGTAACACTACAGTAACCTCTTGAAATCCTAGTTCAATAAAATAATAATTTTACCAACATGCCCTTGTATAGGCCCCCCTTAAGTCATTCCCGTAATAAACCCAATTATTCTAAACTAATAAATAAGTCTTTTAAATGAATTAAATAAATTGAAAGCCTTCAAGTGCCCAAAGTCTTTAAGTCATGTTGTTGCCTTTTCATAGCTTATCAAATGAATTAAAATTGAATCTTCATCCTTTAAGCCCTTGAACTTGTAATTGACTCATCTGGAACTTGCAACATATCTTTAAAACTAGGCCCACCTTGGTTCCCATCATTCCCCCTCTCCTCAAAAGGATTCGACCTCGAATCTCCACTTGGATCAAAGGGAAAGAGGTTAGTAACATTGAAAATAACAGAAACATGATACATACCTGAAAGATTCCTTTTATATGCATTTTCATTAATTTTCTCAAGAATTTGAAAATGTTGATTCAAGCTACTCCTATCATTAACAAGCAAAAGCATCAAAGTTAAAAGGAGTAAGTGGATTAAAACCACAAACAATTTCAAACGGAGAATAAGAAATAGTAGTATGGAAGGTTTTATATGCACACTCTAATAAGGACAAATGATACTCCCAGAAACGTCCATGTAACAATTCAATGAATGACAAATAATACTCCCAAAAACGTTCATTAAACAAACCTAAATCTTTCCTTACACTAAAATGACATCTCCAATTATATACAAAATCAATGAATGGCAAGTAATACTTCCACAAATGTTCATGCAACACGTTAATGAATAACAAATGATGTTTCCATAAACGTTCATGTGATACGTCAATGAATGGCAAATGGTACTCCCACAAATGTTCATGTAACACA
>NW_023355435.1:0-1922 GCF_001411555.2 Juglans regia
ATGTTTTGAATACCGTACTGAACATCGTACCGGTTAAGGCACTGGAACGAAATATTTCGATACCGGTACCGTTTCGGAATAGCGTTTCGAGATAACGTTTCGGGATAATCAATATATAAATAAATTATATATATAAATATAAATATATATAAATTATATTTCAAAATAATAGTCTATATATAAATAAATTATATATAAATACATATATATAAATTATAAATAGTCTAGACTGAATTAGGGATTAAAAAATAAGTTTGTAGTTTGAAAAAATGAAAAAAAAAAAAAAAACACACACACACACAGGCCGAAATATCGGCCGGTACCGGCCGAAATATAGGCCGGTACAGGCCGAAATTTAGTCCGAAATGGTCGGTACCGGCCGGTACGACCGGTATTTTAGCCAGTACGGGACAGATATAGTACCTGTACCAGCCGGACGGCCGAAACGAAAAATTTCGGCCGTACCGGCCGGTACGGTACGAAATTTAAAACACTGGTCTCGCACTCTCTTGCCTTTTACCTCAATAGTTTTCCCGCTCAAGTTCTTTAAGAACTAGTTGAACTAAATCAAGACAATACAACCTTGTATTATTCCAACCAATAATATAGATCAAAGAAATAAGGAATGAATAAAATGACACGAGACTTAAGGAGTTTATACGAGGGAAAGAGTAATTATAAAACAACATACCAACTAGAAATATGTAATCAGCTCCTATGATGATAAAAGCTCAATCAACAAATACTTTCTTTCTTCTCTTTTCTTCTTCTCCTTCTTTTCGAATTTTCTTTTCATTTCCTTTCTTTTCTTTTCCTTTCTTTTCTTATCTCTTATTTTCTCTAATTTAATCACAAACTGCAATATTCTTTTGTGAAAATCAAGCAATTGAATTCAAGTACACAAGAATGGACAATGAAATAGAAGAGAATGAATGTAACGGCACTCCAAGCAATGGACAAACTTAGAGATGCAAGAAACCCTAGAATTTTGAAACCCTAGGTGATGCAAATTTCAGCCAAATCCAAAATCCTAAGAATTTCGGCAGCCTACTTTTTGTTTCTATTTTTTTTTTTTTTTTGTAACCCTAGAACATTGAAGCCCTAGAATTAAATTTAAGAATTCAATAAATTAAAAGATAGAATCAGATCAGATTGGAAACCTTGTTCTGAATACCAAATAATATGAACCCGCGGGAACGGAATCCCTTGAACCCACAATCAATTTGAAAACTCCCCAAGAAAGCCAAAATCAAGTCAATGGATGGAAAATCTAGACCCGATGAGAACTCGTTTCAAGAACCTAGATTATATGAAAATATAGACCCGTTGAAGAACCTGTATCAAGAACCCAGATTATAAAGGAGGAACGCCACAAAGGTTGTGATTTACATTTGATAAGTTCAAAAGTTCAATTAAGAACAAGAGGAGATAAACTCAACTCACAATGAATAAATTTATCAAATTTCATAAACTTCTGAAAATGAGGCTACAAAGAGTATTTAAACCAAAACCTAATTAAAATCCTAACTAAAATAAAGTCTATTTTACCCAAAATGTCATTGGATGAACAGTGCCGCGGCTACAGTGTTGAGGCTACAGTAACGCTACAGTAACCTCTTGAAACCCTAGTTCAATAAAATAATAACTTTCCCAACATGCCCTTGCATAGGCCCCCTTAAGTCCTTCCCGTAATAAACCCAATTATTCTAAACTAATAAATAAGTCATTTAAATGAATTAAATAAATTGAAAGCCTTCAAGTGCCCAAAGCTTTTAATTCATGTTGTTGCCCTTTCCATAACTTATCAAAACTGAATCTTCATCCTTTAAGCTCTTGAACTGGTAATTGACTCATCTGGAACTTGTAACATATCTTTAAAACTAGGCCCACCTTGGTTCCCATCAAAACCTGTGTCCACTGGT
>NW_023355436.1:0-2643 GCF_001411555.2 Juglans regia
TACACTTCCCCAATAATCCCAAATTATTTCTGCTTGTACATATAAAAGTTGGAAAATGATAATATGATTATTAAATATACTAATTAAATGTGTCTATTCATATTTTTTTTTAATAGTTAAGAAATTGACTAATAGTAATTTTATTATTACCAGTTAAGGATGTTAAAAAAGTATTTTGAAAAAAATAAAAAATATTTATATATTAGTTTGCATATTTGATATATACATAGGCACTCTAGCATAACATATAGTAATAAAAGTTTGTCGTGAAAGGACAGCAAATAATTTACGGAGAGTATAAGTGCTCTTTTACAAGAGAAATGCCTTAGGATCTGAATTTAGATTTTGAAATTGTCTCGAATGTTTTTTTTATTTAATAATTAAGAAATTAATTTTTAATAATATTGTAAATTTTTTATTTTTTTTAATATTTATAATAATTAAAAAAATATTTTTTAACTATTCGGTGGACTTTCGGGCTACAGCAAAACTGCAGCTGAGTTCTTATTTGTTTTGTTGGGTGGTTCCAGTACATTTTATCAGTAGTGTGATTGGAGAGGCAGATACGAGTTTTTAAAGAACGTGTCCCCATTGACCACAAATGAGTTGACCGAAGTGGTTGAGTACTGCTGTAAATTCAAAAAAACCTAACTAGTGACGATCATATACAGCAAGATTTTTAAGGCCCCCCGCGTGGTTGATTGACGGAATCCAATACATCTCCATCGGCACGGAAAAACATTTGGTTGTTAGATTGCAATCAATTCAGTTCTGTTCAGCTTATATTTAGATTTCGGAAAATGCTAGATGCCCCGCTGGGGCTCCCGCTGGGCATCTAGTATTTTTTTATATATGTTAGTTTTAATTTTTTTTTTTATATAGATATTTTTAATAATTTTAAATATTTTAAAAAATAAAATATTATTAAAAAATACTTCTTTAATTACGAAGTAGAATAAAAATTAACTTCGTGATTAAGGAAGTATTTTTTAATAATTTTTTTTTTCTACTTTCTATTAAGGAAATATTTTTTAATGATATTTTAAATTTATTTTTTTAAATATTTAAAAGTGTAAAAAAAATTTATATAAAAAATAAATTAAAAAAATACACAAAAAGTACATGTTAAATCCAGCGAGAGTTATAGCATGACCCTTATATACATAAAAGGAAGGAAAATGATACTGTCACCGTTAGTTTTTATCATTCCTTTTTACTGTAGTAGTTTTTTATTTTATTTTTTAATTTTTCTTTTTACTTAGTATTAAGAAAATATATTTTAATAATATTTTTTTTTTAAATATTAAAAAACACATGTAAAAAAAACAACAAAAAATTAACACTAATGGTAGCTCCCAGTGGGAGCTAGGAGCGGTGGACGTAACACCATCCTTAGATTTCTTAATATTTAAATATTCAATTTTTAAATCATTAAATTTATCTCAAATTAAAATTTTTTTATACATACAATTTTAAATTTTTTTAATTTTTTATAAATATATAAACTCATTTTAATATTTAAATATACTTAAATTCATTTTAAGTGAATCTCATAAAATTCATTTTATCATTTCAATTCATTACTATTTATTAGGGGTGGGCAGCGGGGCCCCGCCCCCGCTACCCCGCCCCGCTTCCGCTCCGCCTCCGCATGGCGGGGCGGGCAACCCCGCTCCGCCCATGCGGGGGCGGGGCCCCCCGCCCCGTATCTAGGGGCCCTAGCGGGGGCGGGTGACGGGGAGGGCCCAACCCCGCCCCGCCCCGTCCCTATTTTTTTATATATATATATATTATATACACATATATAAACATAAATATCTATTTATATTTTACAAATTATATATATAAATATATGTTACAATTTGTTAGACTTGTTCACAAAATATGCATTGACAAATTTAAAAATTACATAGTTTAAAAATTAATACACTACAATTTACACAAAATATGCACAAACAAATTTAAAAATTACATAATTTTAAAATTATAGTCATATTTAAAAAATTTAAATTTATAATTTGGATCTAAAAATGTATTTTTGCACTTATAAAGAATTTTTATATTAAAGAAATATATTATTTTTTTTAAGTGAAAAGAAGCGGGGCGGATTCCCAATCCGCCCCACACCCCGCTCACCGGGGCGGGGTACCCCGCCCCCACATCCCGGGGGCGGGGGACGGGGGTGAAAACCCCATCCACCGCCCCATGAAGGGCGTGGTGCGGGGAAGGGGTGCCCCCGCCCCCGCCCCGTAGGGGGCGGGTAGCACCCCTACTATTTATAGAGATTTTAACTTAATTCAACTCAACTCAACATAATATACAAATGCAATCCGTTTAGATGTTGAATTGATCTGAATTAAGTTGAATAGAGATAATAAAATATTATTATTATTTAAAAATTTAAAAAAATTATAATAATGAGTTGAGATGATTTATAAATATAATAAAATAAAAATTAAATTATTTATTATATTTTATATAGAAATTTAGAAAAATTATTTTAAAATTTGAAAAAGTTAAATTGTTTATTATATTTTATGTAAGAATTTAATAAAATTGTAATAATAAGATGAGATGAATTGAGGTAAATTTTAAATACAGTCTTTAGGCTGGATCTTCTGTTCCATGAATCTTTCTTCTTCC
>NW_023355437.1:0-227 GCF_001411555.2 Juglans regia
TCAAGCACACAAAGGTCCGACGAAGAACACCGTAGATCACACAAACTCTACAAAAGCAATCTTCCTTGTTGCCTCAAAAGATTGCAATACAACACTCACAACAGGGCCCCCCAATGTTGCCACCCGACGTGCATGAACGGGGGCGAACACTTGTCTCGTGCTTTTGGACAATTGAAACCACCCAAATTGGTTTCCTAAATTCATTCCAATACATCTTGGATGTGTTC
>NW_023355438.1:0-432 GCF_001411555.2 Juglans regia
AGATGCAACGCCTTCAGTTTTTAATGTGTTTGGTAACTTTGGTTTTTCACTTTGGGGGAAAGGCAGTGCCAGCCGGAGTGTGCAAGTTGCGGTTTAAATAATGTCATGTGATGGATTTAACTAAAAATTAATTATTAAATAAAATATTATTTTTTAATATTATTATTATTTTAAAAAATAAAAAATAAATTATTTATTATATTTTATATAAAAATTTAAAAATTTTATAATAATAAAATAAAATAAAATAAAATATTTTTACTATCAAAACCAGCCGACACTCTTCTATAATATTATACTAGCCGTAGAGGTGTGCCCATATTTACTTGGGGGAGTGTGGAGATGCGACCATTTAACTCCTGTAATCGATGATTCGATGCTGTGGGCGTGAGCTGGGGCTCAAAGTCTCCAGAACCATTAAAAAGCAGTGCA
>NW_023355439.1:0-5442 GCF_001411555.2 Juglans regia
ATTTGATGCTTTAATATTTATTACTATTTAATATTCTATCATTATATTTATTACTATTATTTATATAATATTTGAGATCATCATACTACCCCAAACACAACCTTAGCCCTACCCTTTTAATTTCTCAACTTTCATTTGTGGGTGTAATTTAATTTCTGTTTTTAATATTTTATTTCTACTTTTTTTTTTTCAAATTACCTTCTGTTTTTAATACTATATTTCAAAAAAATAAAAATGCCTCCCAACTCAATCACATGAATTCAAGGTACAATATTCTTGGAATTGCTTACAAAGTTTTGCCAATTCGTCCGCGATTCGCACAAAACTAATGCAATTTGATATGATATATTTAAGAGTAATGTTATATACAGTCGTAAAATGTATAAATATCGTGTAGTTGTTTTGAAAAAAAAGTGAGATTTATTATTAAAAAATTTATTTTTATGTGAGTTTCATATTTATTCATTTTTTTCAAAACGACTGTACGGCGCTTGCATACTCACTGCAAGTATCATTTCTAATTTTATATATCACGTCAAATTATTTTTACAAATTTTGTCTTTAGATGCGATATTTCTCAAATGGAGATTTTACGAAACCGATGGTCTACTGATGAAATTCAGATTGGTGCATTCCTGTATTTTTTTTTCTTAAACATTAAGAAATACGTGCATTTTTTTTTTCTCTTAGAACTTTAAAAAATACATTTTTTAATATTTAAGAAAAAAAAACAGGTGTATTCCATAGCTTTTTTTCTTTGGAAAATGCTAGTTTTCCCGATGGGAGCTCCCGCTTGGAGCTCCCGTTGGGATTTTTTATTTTTTTTTTTAAAATGTTTTTTAATAGTGATGGGATTTTTTTTTAATTTTTTTAAAATATTTAAAAATATTAAAAAAATGTATGTAAAAAATGAAAAAAAAAAAAAAAATTCAAATACACTAGCGGGAGCTCCCAGCGGGAGCCCCCTGCGGTGACTCTAGAAGGGTCCTTTTTCTTTCTCAAAACAGTTACTATCTACAGTGCTCTCTACAGGAAAATAGAAACCAGTCTAGAAAAAAAAATTATTTATTTCTGCTTTGGATAACAAAATAATATTAATTTATCTCATCTAATTATTATAATTTTTTAAAAATTTTAAATAAAATATAATAAATAATTCAATTTTTTTAAATTAAAAAATAAAAATAATATTCTAATAATATTTTTTTTTAACTTTTAACTTTAATCTCATTTCAATTCACTATCCAAACCAGACATTATTCTCAAATAAGAATTTCCTCACGATGGAATGGGAAAATCCTTAATCAACAGAAAAAGCTTCGGACCTTTTTTGTGCAACAATGTATGTATTATTAAATATTTTATTTTTAAACATTACTCAAATCTAAAATAATTTTAAATTTTAAATTTTTAACTTTTTTATATAATTATTATCTAATCATTATTCAAACACAAAATTTAATACAACTTTCTCAAAATTTTAAATAAAACTTAAAAAACAATACAAGTTTTTCAAAATCCAAAACAAAAATTATATTCAAATATTTTTTTAATTTTATAATATTTTTATTCAACATTTTCACTCATTTCTTAAAGAAAATTCTAAATAGAAGTCTTACACCACATACATGTACTTAACTAACATTTGATTTGTCATTTTTGTCTTTACATCTTAATACTTAAATATGTGTGTATTTAAATAGAATGACAAAAATGAAAAATTACATGTTGGTTAGGTGGACGTGTGTGGCGTAAGACTTCCTTAATGTACAATAAGGCCTGATTTTGATAGTGAAATCAACTTAATTCATCTCGTCTCATCTAATCATTATAATTTTATTAAACTTAAAAAAAAACAATAAATAATTTAAAATTTTCAAATCACAACACAAAAATAATATTTTATTAAACTTTCAACTTTCATCTCATCTCAACTCACTATATAAATCAGGCCTAAGTTTTTCCTAAAATCTAATAAAATATTTTAACTTAATAATTTCACTACTATTCAGACTTATGAATGAAAAAAATCGATGAACCAGTAAAACTAACCGAATCGGTGTGTATAGCCTAGTTTGAAACTGGTCCACTTTGATTCCAATTCTGATTCATAATAATAAAAATCGATTAGAAACCGGTTTTGATATTTAGAACACTGATAGATATATATTAATATTTCATATTATATATAAAATATTTTTTATATGATTTTATATATTATATTATATGTTAATTGCTAATTAATATAATTTTAAATTTGAGTCTTATTATTCATCTATATTAATCTTATAACATAAGATTAATATAAAATTTGATATAAAATAAAATTATTCTTATAAGTTTTAATATCACATTTTATTAGGATATAACATAAATCAATCTTATAATATAACATTTGTATTTTGATATAATATATAAATTTTAATTTTATAACATAAAATTAATATAATAAAATAAAATAAGAAATATGAGTCAATTAATTGTTAGAGTTTTGTTCAAATATGATTTTGTTTATCTGTAAAATCGATAAACATTTTTTTATATAAAGTAAAAAAAAAAAAAAAGGGGATCGTGTTACACTCCTGTTCGGACTCCTCGTACATAATAACGCACAAGTCACAACTCACCTCCTCGTCTACAAAGCACTGCACACATCCAACTTATCTGGAGAAGTGTATTTAAAGTTTTTTTATTTTATTTTTAAATACTTTTATAACATTGTTGATGTGGCGCCCCTGACCCCTATGTAAGGAAATACGGGAATCGAGATGCTGGGATGATGACAATACGGTCACGCATCCCAACGAAAGTGTCGAGTGTGTGTACATGCGACAGTGTACAATAACAACGCAGCGAATAATTAAGTCTACTAAGTACCAGAATTTAAATACAATTTAAATATCAATAAAAAGGGTTTAAAAAGTTATACAGTCATCCCAAAATAAAGTTTAACACATGTCTCAAAATACAAATAAGTAAAATAAAATAACAAAGTCAGTGATCCCAAATCACTCATCGGGCGGAGCCGTCTCCTCAGGCTCGCCCTCCTCCTCATCTGCATCAAAATCTGCGTTACCACAGAATGGTACCGCATATAAGTATAACCCAAAGAATTCTCAGGACTAAAAATGCATTTAATGCCACCAACATGCATGCATATGATAAAATATGCATTTATCTCAAAACGTTATTTTCCCCGAAAATGATAAATTTTCCAACACACGCCAAAAATCCTATTTGGCTCAAAATATCCGTAAAACATTTTCCCAGAAAATGATTTACACAAAATCCAACACACACTATTTTCCCAGAAAATAGCCAATTAATCCGTTATTACCCTATGCACCATGGCCTTCCCTAGGGACCATCCGCACGTCCTGGCTTCGTAGCGATGCCTAGTTCCGCACCCAGCGCGTACGTAGCCAAGCATCCTCTAGTCCCCGCCAGCAGAAGGACCACGGAGTCGGCACGAATCTCTCGTCCGATCCCATTGTCGCCCAGCGACAATCCAGGGGACGTTACTCAGTATATTCCACTCCTGAGTAACCAGAGGAGCTCCATCGAGATAATGCCCCATCTCGGTTTGGGGTCGTGATACACACGCACCCGAATTCCATTCTCACATGAAAACTCAGTTTTCATAAACACATGAACATGAATGCAATACACGAAAACCCAGTTTTCCTTTACAAACATGATTATGTATGATATCATGAAATGTACATGTACAAACACTAATCAACAACCATCAATAACCAACCCAATTAAATCCAACCAAACAACTCCAATCACCAATCCATCCAACCCCCGTACTCCTCGGACTCAGTCCAGCAAAACCAATCAGCAGTTCAAATACAGTGAAATGTGTTAGTGTAAAAATATATTAAATTCACAAGAATTTTTAGGAGAAATACTTACAGTGCTATATAGCAATTTCTGAAGGATCACGAAGCTGCCAGAAGTGGAAGAACAGCTGCAGAACAATGTAAAATACACTGTGTCCGTGGGTCACATATACCCACTTTTCAACGGAGACAAACGAAGACCCAAAAATGATAGAGTAGGGCCTAGGGAGGTCGGTGAAACTAGTGGTGGTGGTGGTTAGCCGTGGGTGGCGGCGCAATGGGCGATAGAAGACCAAAATATTCAAATCGAAAATGTGGATGGTGGAGCTTCACCGGTGACGGATCAGAGGTGGGGTTGGGTCTATTGGGTTGCTAAGAGGTCGGAGATGAAGTGGTAGGAAGATGGTGGCCAATGGTGGCGCGACGGCGGCGCGCGAAGGAAGTGAAGGCCGCGGCAAGGTGTTGCTTGTGGAGGCTAACGGCGGCGAGATAGGGGCTGAGATTTACGGGGAAGGGTCGCCGGCCGATGGGGAGGGGAACGGAAGGGGCGGTGTTGGTCACGGGCGGCGCAAGGCGGCGGGCTGGGTGGAGGAGAAATCGGACGGAAGAGAGAGGGAGGGGTGCTCGCGCGGGAGAAGAAAACCGAAGGAGAAATAAGGAAGAAAAGAAAAAAAAGGGAAAAGAAAAAGGAGGAAAGAAAAATAGAGGGAAAATAAATGAGATCCAATCCTTATAACTTGGGTCACGAAAATGATCAAACGGAAACGATTTTAAAACAGCTAGTGAAATAAAATATTTCAAACACAGTGATTAACATGAAATAAATAATTAAACCCAATAATAAGTTAATTTAATTTGAGAAGAAATTTAAACACATAACAATAATTAATTTAAAGAAAATACTTCGAAAATAATTTTCGTAAACTAAAAATCATAAAAATAACCCAATTAAAAATCCAATAATTTTAAAATAAGAGAATAAAATTTTCGAATAAATAAAAATAATCAGTCAGTAAAAATACATTAAAATACAGGATGTTACAGTTGATCATTTACGTTTGAATATTGAACTAAATTAAGTTAAGATGAGATAATTAAATATTATTTTTAATATTATTATTATTTTAAAATTTAAAAAAATTTAATTTTTTATTATATTTTATATTAAAATTTAAAAAAATTATAATGATAAATTGAGATGAATTGAGAAGAATTTATAAAACAAACGAAACTTAAGAAATTAAAAAAAATATTATTTTATTAATATTTACTATTTTAGTTATTAAATAAAATTAAAAATTAAATAAAAATAAAAATAAATAAATAGTAATAGGAGGTAACTTATCATTATTCAGTAGGAAAAATATTTGCATCAGCCCCACACCAGCACACACTCAACCTATTGAGTGTAAAAAAAAAAAAAAAAAATGATGTGAAGTGTGTGCTGGTGTGGAGCTGATGCATAGCATTTCCCTTCTCCGCATTAGCTGTAAGCACACCTTATATTAGTTTTTTTTTTTTTTTAATTTTTTACACTCAATTAGTTGAGTGTGCTCGACTTTCGGCTGATACAAATGTTTTCTCGTTCAGACGTAGG
>NW_023355440.1:0-2841 GCF_001411555.2 Juglans regia
AGGATATGCCATATTAAACTGTGCTTATGGGTATATTGGCATATATCATCATGATTAAGAACATAAACAGTCCCTAGATTTTTCATCTTTATCTTTTTGTTTGTCAATTTGTTCCTTAGGTATGTAATTTTTTTCAATAAAAACCCTCCGTCATGATTCCTTTGATTTCTAACAGAAGCTTGGGAAAGAAAGTTATAAAGGAAAATAATACCTTACCTCTAGTTTCTACCGCTGTAAGTTTTTTATTTTTTTATTAATATTTGTTTTTACTTAATGATTAAGTATTTGTTAATAATATTATGATTTTTTTTTATTTTTTAAAATATATTTAAATGTGTGTTAAAAAATACATATAAAAAAATACAAAAAAAAAAAAAAAAATCATCCTAAAACAACTAGCGGGAGCTTCCAGCGGTGGAAGTAGCACCGCTCACCGCTATCCACGTGATACCCACGTTTCAAAACTTTGTTTTGTAAAGATATTTTTATTTTTTATTTGTTAACAGTTATTTTCGTTGGATAAGAATGCAAAACCCATAGAGTACTTGAGAGTCGCACATTATTATATTTTTAAGAGTAGCATATGAAACAAGTATTTTGAGTTTCTTTTGGAGTTAAATAGACTTTTTTTTGAATAGACTCTTCATCCATGTAACTAACTATCAGGACAATATCCTTAAAAAAAAAAAAAACTATCAGGACAATATTCTCTTATGTCCTTTGTTGTTAATCACAATTAGCTTTATTTATAAAGGGGAGGAGGGAGGACACGCCTCACATCATCCACTTCTAGAAATATGTATGAACTAAGCCCCAAGTACAGTACTTTGATGGACTGCAAAATAAAGGCTGCTTTGCTTATATATTTCATGAACTGGCTCCAACCTCTAAAAGCCTCCGTGTCTGTGTCTGTGCCTGTGCCTGTGTCCTGTATCTATGTGAGAGAGAGGGAGAGAGGGGGAATTTTGCCAGGCTATTTGTACAGATGCCAGGTTTGCTCAGGAATGGCAGCTTGGTGACACTGTTTTAGGATGGAAGGTGCCCAGGCAGTGCACAGATTTAAGGTGAGCCTGTAATTTTGGGTTGGATAAATTGGCCTGCCGAATTCCAAGTCAGCTTTATAGCGACCCAGCTTTGGTGCGTGACCACCGCCGGATACTGACAACCAGTACCATCGATCAAAATTTGAATAATTGAGCATGACATCTTGAGTTTTTTCATTGATCAATGATTATTGAAAAGTGGTGAGGCCCTTTAAATATATTAATATATATATATTTATTAGGATTCAGAATGTTTTTAGAATTTAGTTTTTATTCGGTTTTGGAAAATGGAGTGTATTGAAGATATTTTTGGATAAAAAAAATAATATGAGATGGTTTGTTTTTCAGTTTTCTTAAACTATTTATTTATTACAACAATTGAGATAAGATATTTTGATAAAATTTATTTTTGGTGTAAAGATGGTGTGATGGAAAATAATAAATTTTTTAAAAACTCATTATCATGCCAACTACAATTTCTCTTCCAATTTTTTTTTTTTTTAATTTTTCCCCAAAAACCATAGCCTCAAAAACTAATAGGTAAAATTATGAAAAAATAACAAAAGGAGGACCAAAAGGCCCATCAATTAATGCAATAATAATACAAAAGAAATTCGGGGGTCCTATTGAACTGTAAATTCAAGCGCTCATAACAGATCGTGGTATGCCTTCACACGTGGCGCAAGGTGATTGACCAATTTTGCAGCCTCTTTGACCAGCATCCAGTAACTTTGTTACGTCATTGTACCCCCCACATGCATACGTGGCATATGTGGGCCATATATAATCAGGCGGATATGCTGTACACACTCGGAATCATTCTTTATGGGATATGCGAATATACTTTCGGACTTTCCCTTTCGCCGGCGCTTTTTTACGTTCTCATAATGAGCCGAACAGTCTAATGACGATTGGAGCCCTGATAAGTCGCTGAAATTGTGACCTTACCAGTTGCCACCACGACGGCGTTTGGTAAAATTTTGATCTATTTTTACCAAAAATGCCCTCTCTACTTCCGGGAACGTAAACACTGCGCATATAGAGGTTTGTGACCGTTGGATGTGAATTACATTTTTCAACTAATGTCTATTAGAGATGGATGATGACGGTCTATTAGAAGACGACAGTACTGATCATGACGGTCTATAGCTAGATCATGCATGTGTATAGTCTCCCAGCTAGCTCCTTCTCTGTTTTGTTTGTAATCGATCGATGATGGATGGGATAGATATTAGAAACTGATCATTTATATATATATTATATATATATATATATATATAGCTGATGATCTTGGCTCCAATCGTATTTGATAGAATTAATAGAGCTGAATGATTTTACTTGGGTACCCATTTTCAGATTACAACTACACACATATATTATTGAGATCGGACGAATATTTCTGGAAAAGGAAAAACTGATGCATTTTTAATAGGGTGTTTTTTGTCATTTCAATGCCAAGAGGAGGAAATTAACCAAGTGGAAGAATATGGGTAATATAGTAACTTACTAGTCATTACTACAACTTTAAAATGCTTAAAAGAATCCTCACGTTGGCCAGAGTCCGCACTCTCTCCTTGTATTCCTTCGGAAAGGCAAAAAAAAAGGCTGTCGAGGAAGTGTTTTTTTATACCGTTTTTTTAAGCAACGGTAAACCGGAGAGAGGGAGGCAGGGAGAAAGTAAGATGTATATGTTCTTCTTCCAGGGAGAGAAAGTAAGATCAAGCCAGCGGTTCACTGAGCTCAGCTAAGCTTAGAGGTTGGTTTTATAAGAACCTCTAGACTGACATTTATATCTTTC
>NW_023355441.1:0-3112 GCF_001411555.2 Juglans regia
CCAGTTTAGAATCTTAGATGCTCAGATGAGATACAGTCTTACCTAGGCTTCTTTATTTGGACTCCAGATTTAAGTTTCAGTCAGTCCCCTTGGCAGAGACATAAAAGCTATGTTTCAAAATGAAAAAAAATACAGAGGTATCGACTCCCTCAGTATTTTTTAATGAAAATGCCATGGCAATGAACCACCAAATTGTTAATTGTAGAAAAGGGTTTTTTTGAAAAGAGTAATGTTATATACAGTCGTGAAATGTCGTACAGTCACTTTAAAAAATAGTTGAGATTTATTATTAAAAAATTAATTTTTTTATATAAATTTTATATTTATTTTTTTTTTTTAAAATAATTAAATAGCATTTATACATACGAGTGTGAGTATAATATCTGATTTGAAAATGGTTCAGAAACTGCAATCCAAAATATCTGCATATTTTGACCCAGATCGTCAAAAAAATTGGTGGAAAAGAGGAATAATTGCATTGGCTGGTGTAACGTGGACAAGTGTAAACCAAGCGGAGGTAATAAAAAAATAAATAAAAATGTAGGTTACAGTGAAGGGCAGGTGTATGAAGCCTCCATATAATTAATTACATTGGCTCGTGTAGCACGTGCAACTATCAGTCTATTAAAGGAATAATAGCATCAGTCTATTAAAGAAAAAAGGACCGCACAAAGGTACTTCTCATTACGCTATCACTATGTATGGTTAATGGAAAGGAGAGGGAAAGTGAACAGTACATAGAGTATAGTAATCACCCAACAAGCTTTGACTTTATGTCCAAAAAAAAAAAAAAAAAAAGCTTTGACTTTTAACCCAATCACCTATTACCAACGTGGCTAAGGTCGTTTGGAGACGGAAGTGGCATACAAATTTTATAATAATAAAATAATTTAAATTAAGATGTTTTATTGTGTTTTAAAAAATGAGAAATAAAAAGTTGTTAGAATATAATTTTTTTAAATAATTTTTATTTTAAAATTTGAAAAAATTGAATTATTTTTTATATTTTATTTGAAAAATTATAATGATTAGAGATGAAAATGTTAAAAATTTAAAATTTAAAAGTATTTGTATTTGAGTGATATTTAGAAAAAAGATGAGATGAATTTCCTAACAAAGTCTAAGGCTCCGTTTAGATGTTGAGCTCAAGTTATTTATGAATAGTAATAAGTTAAGTAGTGGAAGAAGTTATGTGAGACTCATATAAACTGAGTTTAGAATGTGTTTAAATGTTAAAATGAGTTTAATATTTTTTACAAAAAGTTGAAAAAAGATTATAGGTCTCACGTATAAAGATGTGTTAAGTTGAAAAAGTTTGTGGGTCTCATGTGTAATAAAGTTTTGAATTTAGATGAATTTAATAATTTGAAAATTGAGTATTTAAATGTTATACCCAATTTAAAATTAGACTAAATTTGGCTAAGTTTTACAATCAATCGCAGCCTAAATATTCATATAATTCTACAACGCCCCAGAATCTTCTAGTCCATCCCCTCGACGGACACTCGTGTTTTAATGAGTTTTTTTTATTTTTATTTTTAAGAACATTTTAATGAGTTATTTAACTTACAAATCAGTATTGTACTATTGAAGATAAATCATTCGTATAGTTCTTGCGAAATGAATTAATTTATAAGATTTAAATATTTAAATTTTGTTTAGGAATCGAATCACGTAAACCAACAACATAGAATGCGTGGCCTAATATATCTAACGTCATTGCTAGTCTAATATATCCTCTCGTGATTAAGTATAAATCATATGTTATATAATTATATATTTTAATTTTTAGTAGCATCGTTGATTTAATGACGTTATTATCATACACAACAATAAAAAATTTTATATGCACTAACTTTTACGTATTCTTTATGTATTTCGTTAATAAAAATTTTATATACAATTACTTTTACGTACTCTTTATGCACTTCGTTAATATGATTAGTTGTGCTATTTTTTTAATATAAAATAATTATTTTAATCATCATATCAATAGAGTATGTAAAAAATATGTAAAAATAATTCTATATAATAAAATTCCACGTGGATGGAGAAGTTGCCATGAGTCAACTTTTGATACGCCAAATCAGGTCATCAAGAGAGATCTTCGAAGAAGCAGCATGGAAGAGGTAAAATCATCCCTGAAGATGGCCTCCATAGTGTGGTTAATGAGAGATGTCAGTCTTTCTAATAAAAAAATAAATATACCCATCAGTTTCACACACTAAATGATATATATAATTTTTTTCTTTTATTAAATATGTGATGTATAGAAGATAAGTATAAAATTTTAATTAGTTTTAAAAGAATAAAACTAAAAAAATTAAAAAATAAAATAAAATAAATGTAGTGTGTGGTGTGTGAAAATGACGAGTAACAAAATCATTCTGATAATTTTGTGACTTTCCAACATTCTTTTGAGAGTCACCATCCTCAACAACATCCACATTATCTATATGATATGATTTTATTTTCAAGAAATATAATTTTAATATAATTTTTATAAATTAAATTATGTTATTTCAATAATCTAGATTGTGTGCCCTTTATAACAGCTTGTAAATAAAATTTTTATTTTTTTACTTTTAATAATTTTTTATGTGGTGTTAATAACGTGATGCCAAAAACATGATAGTGTTTCCGCTTAATGGGCTGGAAATGTCATCAATGAATTAAATTTAGAGAGTCTTTTAGAACATTCCAAATCTATAAATTATTTTAAGAGTATAGCTATTGGGTCGATTGAAACTTACCACTCAGATCGTCTTCTTGACGTGGCAGCACTTGATTGATTGAAAAAAACACAAAAATTCAAATAAAAAAGGTGTCTTAAAATGCAAAAAAAATAAGATGAAACTTAAATTTTCTCTACTCTTTTAATATTTTTAAATTTTTTAATAAATTATGTGACATCGTCAAGAAATGATCTGAACGGTAAGTTTCAAATGATGAAATAACATTATTTTTATTTTAAAGTGACAAGAAAAAGTAGTTATTTTTTTTGAACCTTCACCTCTCCAACAACATCAGAAAATATGAATGTGTGATGATTAATATTTAATAATTAATAAGAATAAAAAAAAAAGCAATTTACGCAATCAAATTATCAGAA
>NW_023355442.1:0-396 GCF_001411555.2 Juglans regia
AATACATATAATCATAAAGAGTGTAAGTGTCGTACAATCATTTTGAAAAAGAGTAAGATCTATAATTAAAAAATTAGTTTTTTTTCTGTGAGTCTCGTATCTATTAACTTTTTTTTAAAAGATTACGTGGCGCTTGAGCACTTACAACTGCAAATATTATTTCTCATATATAGTATACTCTTATTTCACTTTCGTTTTATTTTAATTATTTGCTAAAATAATTCGAAAACCGTTAATCAATGTAACCTCACTATAGTAGAACGGAAGATGATGATATGATGAGTAAGTCTCGCACACTCTTTTTAAAAAATAAAGTTTGTCATTAAAAAAAAAAAATTATATAGATCTTAGATTTACTCACTTTTTGAAAAAAAAAAGTATACGAAACTTACACAT
>NW_023355443.1:0-304 GCF_001411555.2 Juglans regia
TTAATAATACTAAATGTATTTAAGAAAAATTTAAAAAAAAATTATTTTTCTACATTGCAGTTATTAATATGCTGAAAATCATAAAATTTAAAATTTAAACTTTAAAATTTAAAAAAAAAATTAATAAAATGAGTCTTGTAAGTAAAAGTAAAAGTAAAACTATAAATACATATAACACTACTCATATATATATACCGGCACCTTTATTTTCGTGTATACTTGAAAATTTACAAAATATCGGTCCCAAAAAAAAAAACATCGGTCGAGCCGCAGATATATAAATAACATCAGAGCTCAACAATAT
>NW_023355444.1:0-1434 GCF_001411555.2 Juglans regia
CCTTCCTAGCTAGCAACCTAAAAGATAAATAAATTAGAATGGAATCATGCATTATTAATCATGTAGTATTTTGCCTGTTGGCTTTCCACGTACGGATGATAATGAACAGCAATATTGTATTCCATGTGGCATTTGTGATGTCGCCTTTGGAATAATTATTTACTTTTCCACATTAAAATATTAAAAAAAAAAAAGAGAGAGATGGCTTGCTGATTGAGATTCTCGAATGCGGTATCCTGTGTAAGAGTTTTATTTAAACTATATATTCCACATATTCATATTCAATGAGATAAGATTAACTTTATATCTAATCACAGTAGGACACAAAATCTTTAAATTTCATGATGGCGAGAAGTCTATAAATAGTATTGATGGGTTAAATGTTCTTACCTACAACATTATTGTGCCTCTAGCCATCAAGAGACACTTATGAAATTAAGTTACTAACTGGGTGATCATTTTCTCATAATCAGATCAGATTCTTTATCAAATTGTAATGGAGGAAGGTCTGTTTTCTAATTGTTATTATTTTATTATCGTAGATTATAGAAAATCAAAGATCTAATTATTATTGTTCATGTTAAAATATTTAACACCCTCCTCTTCCTCCTTAAAGGCTAATTTCATCTGTGAACAGCTCTTGCATGCACGAAATAGTTCTTAATTTTTTTGATCAATTTAAATTTTTTAGACAAATGTTGATTTATCGAGCCATCAATTAAATTGATTACTGCAACAAATTAACAAAATGGATGTTGGAGTTGCATTGCTGCAAAGGGCTTTGTTGATGTCGTGTTTCGCGAGCCTGGACAAATCCACACCCCCGGTGTCACGATGTGAATTATTTGGAACCCCCAGCAGTGTTCTGGTGCGATTGTATAGTGGCATTTCGTACGTCCATGGCGGCAAATAAAAAATAAATGTTGTGAAAGTAAAAATAAATGACACCAAAATTTACGTGGTTCGGCAATATGCCTACGTCCACGGGGATTTGAGAAGGAAAATCTCTAATATAATATATCAGTTTACAATCTCTCATAGATCCTCATATCTCACTGTATAGAGAATGTTGAAACTTGAAGCTCTTCTTGTTGAGGGCGATGTCTTCCTCGAGTAGTTGCTTGAAAAAGAATATCTTATTAAGGGAGAGCTCGGTCCCTCTGATAAGTAGAAGTCGTTCATTAGTGTATATCTTTTCATCTGACTGCATCTTTATATATGTACCCATTTGTTGTGTGTGTCAGCTTCCTTCTTTGGCCTACTTTCTTTATGACATGCTCTGAAACTCCCTGCCATGATATGACTTGTCCCATTGACATGTTTGACTTGCTTTCCTTATCTCCCTCTGACGTTCACATCTCCTATCCCTCTTGTCCCCCTTTTTTATCCCTAATTATATCTTGATAGGCTAATGTATTTTTTTCCCTCACAGGC
>NW_023355445.1:0-818 GCF_001411555.2 Juglans regia
TGATGATAGTCTTTAGCTTCACACTCTACTTGCTCTCTCTTCTTTCCCTATTAGCTGAACAATGTGGAAGCGAAGTGATCCCTCTCACCTTTCTTTTCCTTCCCCCTACACCCTACACCCTACACCCTCCTCCCTCTTCATCCTTCGTAATGTACAGTATAGTATTCAATGTCTCTTGTCTAATCATGGCTTTCTTCTCAAGAAAGGGCCACACACGTATAACATAAAATTGTAAAATCACTTTTCGCCGACTTCTTTTTTGACCGTTGAAGTGAGAATGATGATAGTCTTTAGCTTCACACTCTACTTGCTCTCTCTTCTTTCCCTATTAGCTGAACAATGTGGAAGCGAAGTGATCCCTCTCACCTTTCTTTTCCTTCCCCCTACACCCTACACCCTACACCCTCCTCCCTCTTCATCCTTCGTAATGTACAGTATAGTATTCAATGTCTCTTGTCTAATCATGGCTTTCTTCTCAAGAAAGGGCCACACACGTATAACATAAAATTGTAAAATCACTTTTCGCCGACTTCTTTTTTGACCGTTGAAGTGAGAATGATGATAGTCTTTAGCTTCACACTCTACTTGCTCTCTCTTCTTTCCCTATTAGCTGAACAATGTGGAAGCGAAGTGATCCCTCTCACCTTTCTTTTCCTTCCCCCTACACCCTACACCCTACACCCTCCTCCCTCTTCATCCTTCGTAATGTACAGTATAGTATTCAATGTCTCTTGTCTAATCATGGCTTTCTTCTCAAGAAAGGGCCACACACGTATAACATAAAATTGTAAAATCACTTTTCGCCGACTTCTTTTTTG
>NW_023355446.1:0-1347 GCF_001411555.2 Juglans regia
TAAATCAAATTAGGGTTGAGCACCGACTGTCTTAATCAGATTCTTCTAAATCCGACTCCGACTCCGACTCCGACTTGTGTAAGCTTCGATCCAACTTCGACTCTGACTTGTAGAAACGGAGTCCGATTTGAGCTTTCAACTTTGGATTTTTTTTAGCTTCATACTTGGTCAATTTTAAAAAAGCTTTTTTGTGGACTTTCAAATTTCAAATTTCTCAAAAAATGAAAAGTTAAAACTAAATCATTCATTGCTAATTTACTTCTACACTAATATCTAACTTATTTTTATGGAAAGAGTTACAAGCCGGTTGGATGCTTATCTCATTTTTAAACCTGTCAAATGATGAGTTGCCACCTAGGAGGTGTAGGAAACTCCATTATACACTTGCATGATAAAAAAAATTTCACAACATCTTCCTCTCTTTCTAGACCTCCCTCCCCCCACACCCTATCGTATGCTCTTTCCCCCCACCCCAGTCACGTGCTTTCTCTCTCTTTCTAAAATACACACTCTCTCTCTCAAGCCGACGTTGCTGCTGCTGCTGCAGCTGCTATTATTGTACTTGAGTTGACTGGCTGGGGGCCTTAATATTGGAAGCCATGAAAGAAGCTCTTTAAAACTTGGTTTTTTTATCTTCTCCTACTTCAAGAGTTCCTGATCAAAATCTTGTAAAGGTTAAACCGTCATCTACTTTTTCCTCTCGATACCAGACTTCCTCTCCTATAGCATCCAGAAAGAGTAGTCTTGAAAAGAGCAAATAAATTGAGAGAAAGGAGGGGAGAGTACAGAGTAGTCGGTTTTGGTTAGTAGAGAGAGCTTGGTAAGAAGATGCAAGAAGAGACAAAGAGAGAAAAAATAAACAAGAAAGAAGAAGAGGAAGCATTCAACCTTACCCAAGTTTTTTATAGCATTCAACTCTCTTATCTTTGTCTCTCTAGTTTTTTATTGCAATTCTACAAGCAATATTTTGCTAATTGCTGCTGGTTTGAGTTTTTCTCATGGTTTTATGCTAACAAGAAGAATCAGAACAATTCCTATCAAAATGTTTCACATCTTATTGCAGGGGCATTGGGGAGGGAAAGGAATGGAGAATGGGTGAGGAAATGGCTTCTAGGGAGAGGATAGGAAATCGATGCTAGGGAAAGGGAGAAAGGAGAGGAAATGGCTACTAGGGAGAGGAAATCGGTACCGGAAGAGAAGAAAGGAAAGGGGATACTGCGCGAGGGAGGGGAGAGAAATGATTTTTTTTTTTTTTTTTTTGTCATGCATGCGGTGTAGAATCGAGTTTCCTACATCTCTTACATGGCAGCACATCATTGGCGGGTGTAAAAAATTGAGAAGCACCCA
>NW_023355447.1:0-273 GCF_001411555.2 Juglans regia
TTATATATAAAAGTAAAATAAAATCACTACAATATTTATTAATATTAAAAAATCACTATAATAAAATCATTATAATATTTATTACTAAAAATAAAATCACTATAATATTTATGAGACCCACACATTTTTCAACTACCTATTCAAAAGTCAACTCAACATACTTCACACATCCAACTCCTCAAAATACTCTCAATGGGACCCACAAACTCACTTCAATCTCTACTCATAACTATTCACAAACATTCTCAACACTTCTCACTACCCAAACGTACC
>NW_023355448.1:0-215 GCF_001411555.2 Juglans regia
TGGTAGTACCACAGGATGCCCGCGAGCAAAAGACTCCAACCTCTTATTTTTGCCACTTTGCGCTGAATCGGTTTTGTACAAAGCTTGGGCAAAGTGGTAAAAATTAGAGTTGCTCCAATTCCCCCCGTGTTGGGGCATACTTACCCAATCGTCATGGTAGTACCATAGGATGCCCGCGAACAAAAGACTCTAACCTCTTATTTTTGTCACTCTGC
>NW_023355449.1:0-379 GCF_001411555.2 Juglans regia
AACATGAGCCTTCCAAATCCTCTTCCAAGGAAAGCTAATATGGTGCTGATTTAGTATCACCTTAAGTCTGACCGAACTGTAAACTTTTTAAAAGTTGTTTGTCTCCAGCATAGTTGGTCCCTGAACATGAGCCTTCCAAATCCTCTTCCAAGGAAAGCTAATATGGTGCTGATTTAGTATCACCTTAAGTCTGACCGAACTGTAAACTTTTTAAAAGTTGTTTGTCTCCAGCATAGTTGGTCCCTGAACATGAGCCTTCCAAATCCTCTTCCAAGGAAAGCTAATATGGTGCTGATTTAGTATCACCTTAAGTCTGACCGAACTGTAAACTTTTTAAAAGTTGTTTGTCTCCAGCATAGTTGGTCCCTGAACATGAGCC
>NW_023355450.1:0-255 GCF_001411555.2 Juglans regia
GTTTAAAATTTAAAATTTATCTTTCAAATCAAATTATGTCATGTAAATAGAACTTTAAAACAAATTGGAAAACCGATGAATCGGACTGAACCGATGTGTTCGATCCAATACCGGCTTCTATTTAGCAAAACTGGTTGAAAATCGATATGGTTCCAGTTTTGAATTTAGAACAATGGTTCAAACCAAACTGGATTGGTATATGTGTGTGTGTGTGTGTGTGTGTGGTTTTTTATTTTTTTTATATTATATATAATA
>NW_023355451.1:0-2566 GCF_001411555.2 Juglans regia
TGACACTATTCATCTAAGGGTATCTTTGGAAAAAATGACTTTATTTTGGCTAGAGTTTTAATTAGGTCTTAGTTTAAATACTCTTTGTAGCCTCATGTTAAGAAGATTATGAAGTTTGATGAATTTATTTATTGTGAGTTGAGTTTATCTCCTCTTATTCTTAACTGAATTTTTGAACTTATCAAAGACAAATCACAACCTTTCTGGCGTTCCTCTTTATAATCTGGGTTCTTGAAATAGGTTTTTCAATAGGTCTTAATTTTAATATAATCTAGATTCTTGAAACAAGTTCTTATCAGGTCTAGATTCTCCATCCATTAACTTGATTTTGGCTTTCTTGTGTGAGTTTTCAAATTGATTGTGGGTTCAAGAGATTCCATTCCTACAGGTTCATATCATTTGGTATTTAAAACGTGATTTCCAATTAGATCTGATTCTATCTTTTAATTCTTGCATCTTTAAATTTAATTCTAGAGTTTCATTGTTCTAGAGTTGCAAAAAATAAATAAATAAAAGAAACAAAAAGTAGGCTGTCGAAATTCTTAGGGTTTTTGGTTTGACTGAAATTTGCATCACTTAGGGTTTCAAAATTCTAGTATTTCTTGCATCTCTAAGTTTGTCAATTGCTTGGAGTGTCGTTTCATTGTTTCTCTTTTACTTCATTGTCAATTCTTATATGCTTGAATTCAATTGCTTGATTTTCACAATTGAATATTGATATTTGTGATTGAATTAGAGAAAAGAAAAGAAAAGAAACGAAAGGAAAAGAAAATAAAATAAAAGAAAATTCAAAAAGGAAAAAGAAAAATAAAATGTAGCATATTCAAAAGTTGCTACATAGTTACAACAAATAGAAGGAAAGACATTTGTTGATTGAGATTTATCATAATTGTTGTATCTTATTTTATAATTACTCTTCCCCTCGTATAAATTCCTAGAGTCTCGTGTCATTTCATTCATTCCTTATTTTTTGTTCTTGTTTTTTGAACCTATTGTTGGTTAGAATAATATAAGGTTGTATTATTTTGATTTAGTTGAACTAGTTCTTCAAAAACTTGAGCGGAAAAACTATTGAGGCAAAATACAAGAGAGTGTGAGACTATTATTGGGAAAAAACCAATTAAGAGTGAAACATGAGTGGAGTGCTATTATTTGACTGTAAACACGCAAGGAAGTGTGTGAGGTTTTCTACTAACATTCTTTTTGTGTAGCACATTACGATATCTCATAGGAGTAACTCATCACCAAAGGAGATATCAGATAACTCATCCTTTGTGTCGCAAGCCATGCAACAACAAATTGAGCGGTTGAACTTGGTGTTGGGTGAAGTAAGGGATATGATGAATCATCAAGAGGTGGTAATTAGAAATTTAGAAGGCATGAGAGATAGGAGGAGGCGTGAGCCTAGTATTGAACATGAATATAAGAATAAAGAGTATAGTGAGTCTCTTGTTGCCAAGTGTGCTCTCAATACACAAATTAGGATGGATGATACAGAGTAGCAGAGTGAGAACATTTTTTACACTAGATGACACATTAACAACAAGGTATGCAGTATGATCATTGATGGGATGAGTTGTATTAATTTGGCTAGCACTACTTTAGTTGAGAAATTGAATTTATCTACCTTGAAACACCCTAGACCATACAAATTGCAGTGGTTGAGTGATTGTGGGGATATTAGGGTAAATTTGCAAGTTCTAGTTTCATTTTCAATTGAAAAATATCAAGATGTGGTGTTTTGTGATGTAGTGCCTATGCATACTAGCTATATTTTGTTGGGGAAGCCGTGGTAGTATGATAGGAAGGTGATCCATGATGAGTTAAGGAACATGTACAGTTTTGGAAATGATGAAAAAATAATCAAACATGCTCCTTTAACTCCAACACAGGTCCATAGGGACCAACTAAAATTGAAAAGTGAGATTGCTAAAAAAAAAAAGAGTGAAAATGAGAGTGATAAAAAAAAATATAGAGTGAAAGTGAAAGTGATCAAAAAATAAAAAGTGAAAAAGAGATTGAGCTAGAAAGCAAGAGTGAAAGTAAGATTATGCTAAAAAGCAAGAGTGAATGTGAGATTGAGAAAAAAAGAAATAGTGAGGCCGAAAAGGGGAGAGAGAGAAAAAATATGAGGGTGAGATTGAGACCTCAAGAAAAAAAGAGAATGAGTTGAAAAATAATTGTGAGGTTAAGAGTTCAAAAAAGGATGAAGAAAAAGAGAGTGACAGAAAGAAAAAAAAAAAAAAAAAAAAAGTGGAAGGGGAAAAGATAGTGAAAGGGAAAAAAAGAGTGGAAAGAAAAAAGATAGAGAAGAAACTGAGAGAAAAACAAAGAAAAAATTGAGTTTTTATACGAATGTGAGTCTTAATATTAACGAGCTTGAAGTATCTTTGCCTAGTATTGTTGTCTCTTTATTGCAGGAATATGAGGTCGTCCTAGGGTGTGTTTAGTGGATTGTCACCTATTAAGAAGATAGAATACTACATTGATTTTATGCCAGGTGTGACAATTATTACATGACCTTTCTTTGAAGAACATGAGTCCTTGACACACTTGAATGGACAAT
>NW_023355452.1:0-4485 GCF_001411555.2 Juglans regia
GCAAGATAGGGTTTGATCTACAGTGATTAGATCAGAGATAGACTAGAAAGTGATAGACTTCAGTTGTGTGACAAGATTCAAGTATGGTGAGATCGAAAGTAATTGGCGATCGATAGGCAACCACGTGGGAGATCAACGTCATGGCAAGGGGATAGCAACTACTTGTCATGGAATTCGGATCCATGGAGGCAATATCCTGGGAAAGGCTCAAGAAAGAAGATCAATACTTTACCACCATAGTGGGATAACATAAATCTAAGAATTTTGCCCACTTGGTCTAGGGCAGCATGGTGGTCAAGTAGTATTCTGCCAAATTTATGGAGTTGGGAAGGATTACCCCTCACATTATCTCTATGGAGGATGTGAGATCTCTAGTTTTGCTTGTATTTTAATCCTTACTTTTATTTTTTTTTAATTGAGGTGTTATTTTGTTATTTTAATTAATGTGTTAATTAATTATGTTGTTTGTTATTTTATTTGTTTTGGTATTTTATTTTGATGTTTTGTTAATTTTATTTTAAAGTGCTATTTTGATTATTTGTATTGTTTTTATTTTTTAGGCTTGTGTTTGTTTTGGGCTTATTATTTTTATGTTGTTGTTTTAAATTACTGGGCCTTGTGTATGTGTGTTTATTTTAAAACCCAACCCAGTTATTTTAACCCCAGCCTGTGTGCTAGTGTGGCCCATTTCGTTGAACCGGCCCATCCCGAAACCCGGCCTAGCCAGCGAGAACCCGCCCCCACTAACCCAAACGGTGCCGTTTTGGATGGAGCCAGGGCTCCATCTTATTCTCCTCTACGCCGCATGCTGTTGCTGCTTCTTCTTCCTCCTTCTTCATTTCTTCTTCATTTCTTCTTCTTCCACCGAGTTCCACGCAGCTGTTGCCGAAAGTGGATCCCAGCCGTGAGCCACCTCCACCTCCTCCTTCATCTCAATCTCTCGTGTTGTTCGGCATGCACCCCAAGGGCTTGCTGTCAACCCGTGGCATCGCACGGTCACTTTTCCTTCCGCAAGCTCCTCGGTGGCAATGGGCATGACTTCCGTGTGTGCCGCCGTGCCACGTGTCTGCGAGAAGACTTCTATTTCTCCACGACATGCTGCCGTTATTTCCTTCCTCCACCGTGCGACACGGGTGCCATGCAACCGCTACTTTGGTCTATTTATAGGCCATGCCATCACCAATTTTTGGGGGATTCCGATTGGAGATTTATACATCTCTCTCAAAGCTTTTCTTCTTCTTGTAATTTGAATGTTTTATGTGAATTATGTGGTGAGTCCGAGAGTTGAGAATTTTTGTTGTGCTTGGTTTGTTCTAGTTTGAGGAATTTTGTTGGTTGTTGCCGTGAATCAACCCTGAGTGTGAGGGCTGTCGGGCACTGTGTTGCCGTGTATCGTTGTTGCACCGCCGTCTAGTACAACTGTCTATTTCGATTGATCTTTCAGATTTTATCCATTTCGTCGAAAGTATGTAATTTTCTCTCTCAATAATATTGTGTGTAATTTCTTAATTTTTATAAATAAACTATTGTAATTATATTATGTAAACTATTAATTGGTTGGTCTATTGGAAATTGGGCCTTGGGCCAGATTGAGGATGGGATTACGCGTGAATTTGTGAAACTGTATTTCGGCATTATTTGAGAATTTGTAATTGAATTATTTAAATGCGTATTCCAATAAACTGTTCAAAAGCATATTTATCGTTTTATTAAATTGTGCGGTGATGTCACAAAGTCTGTTGGATATTGATACTGTTGCGTGGGTGCGTGTGTTTCACGACCCCAAGCCGAGATGGGGCATTATCTCGGTGGAGCTCTTCTGGTCACTCGGGAACGTAACAGACTAACGTGACATCCCCTGAGTTGTCGTAGGGCGACGACGGGAACGGACGAGACGGTAACGCTCTCGTACCGATTTCGTGACCTTTGGCTGGCGAGGTTAAAGGATGCTTGGCTATGTACGCGCTGAGCGCGGAACTGGGCATCGCTCGTTACGAAGTCTCATGCACAGACGTTACCCGTGATGTGACGAAAAGAGCCAGGTCGTGTGAACGGTCCATAGGGAAGACCGTGGCGCATGCTTAATAAAATAATGGTTATGATTGCACCAAAATGGGATTTTGGCGTAAGTGGTTAAAAAGGGTATTTTGGGAAAAAGAACATGTGCTGTTGTTTTATGTAGATTATGTCCGTATGGGGACGCGTGATTTTATATATCTCTTGGATGTTATTTCGGTTAATTACTTGCTGAGATGTCATAATCTCATTGTGTTGTTTTACCCTACGGTTCCGTTTTATGGTGCCGTAGAGTCTGACGCAGAGCCCGAGTTTGAACCTGAGGGGCCGACTCCACCAGAAGTATAAGTTGCTGATTTGTTGTTCAGCGTTTTGGGATTTGTTTTCCTTCTGATACTTTCATGTCTTTAATTTATCTGTCGGATGACTGTATAATTCTTGTAAAGTTATTTTACTGTTTTTGAACAAATTCTGGTACTGAATAAAGAAAGACTTTTTATTTCTCCATTGCGTATATTATTTTGTATACTTATTGCATGTTGTACACACTCTGAACACTGGTCGATGGGGTGCGTGATCCGTGTGATCATCATCCCAGTGTCACGAACTCCACTAAGATAACACGTGGGGGTCGAGGGTGCCACAAAGGAGATGTGTACCAAGCATGTGGGGGTCCCTCCAGTTCAAGGGAATAGACCATCAATGAAGTTGAGTGAAAAGAAAGATGAAGAACACACAATTGGTTTGGTGAACAAATAGTTGTGGGTGATGCAAAGTGTAGCTAGTCAAACATATGGGCGAGCAAGAACCTTGTAAAAGGCTTGGCAGATAGACCCCAGGACGAGGTGGAGATGAGCTTCTCACCTTGTGGTAAGCAAGCTATAAAAGCTGCCTATTGTGAAGGTGAGAACGAAGACCTGAAGAGGCTTGTGACTCTGATGAAACAATAGTTACCCAACCTCGACGAGCAACGGTTACTCGCCTTGTCTAGGACAGACTAGAGTAGATAGTGGCGATATCATATTCAAAAACCCACACTCCACTTGAAGGGTCACATTTAGAATGGGTCTACAGAAGGGTCATGACTTGGTAGGTCATATCACCTGAACCCAGAGGTATAGCCTAATGCCACGTGGAAGACCTTCATTCAAGGAAAGGTTGGGAAGTTGGTAGTCTTAAGGAGGGGTGGACCATTCCTTGGTCATTTGTTTCTGTCATCCTACAGTATGACAGTTGAGGCTAAATGACTCATATTCAAGCATACCTAGAGTTAGAAGTATGTCATAAGGACGTATGATAGTCCCGCCCTATAAAAGGCATTTGGACATGGGACATGGTATTTATTTGTGAGAACATCAATGTGATGACACTTGTGCATTTGAAATCAATACGATTTTATGAATTTTACATACTAGAGTAGAGGGTGATTCTTCACCATACCTATATATATATATATATATATATATATATCTGTGTGTGCGTGTGTGTTTCACAAAGAGGGTGATTCCACGCCTAGCTTACATATGTGTGTCTTTCCATTGTTTACGTGAGATGTTCATTGCATCTTTAGGAGCATTATCTCTCATTAGCCGTTTTGTCATAGTTGTTTAACCTACCTAGGGTTTTATCCTCGAAACCATGGACTTTGAGGCAGAGTTAGGACCATGAGTGATGCTTGAGGAAGAAGAGCCAATCTGGCCCGAACCTTGAGAACGAAGGCTTGTCTCTATTATAGGAGTCATGTATCATTTTGAGTTGTACATAGACATTTCAAAGGGGCGACCACTAGTAATTGGTTTGCCACCCATTAAGCGATGAACAATGTATTTGGGTTGTATGTATTTCTAAGTTTAGAATTAATGAAGAATGACAGTAATTGTTTCTATATAGTGATTTAAGATTTCTAGTACTACAAGTAGGTCTGTTCATCCGGGCCGGATTTTTTCCTAACCCGGAACAAATTCGGGCTCGTACCCGGATATAAAAACTCGGGTGCACCTGGTCCAGGTACCTGGTTTTCAACTTGGAACCTTTTCTTTTTTCGGTTTGAATGTTTTGATGTTTCTTTTCTTTTTGTTTCTTTCTAGAAACTAGATGGACAAAAACTAAAAATGAAAATGAATACTATGTCTAGTGAATCATCCATTTTATGTTTTTTTTGTTACTCTCTTCTCCACATGGCTTTTTATTGGTGGTCAAGGAATATGTAGGTTTTGATTTAAAAAATTAAATAAATAAATTTTGAATGCTACATCAACATTTTTTTCATGAAAAAATATTCATAACATGTAGGCTTTGATTAAAAAACAAAACTGGGTCCAACCCAGAACTCAGGTTCTGGATTTTTCAAAACTGATTTCAATCCAGGTTTGACCCGGGCTAACCCAGTCTTGGCCCAGTTTTGAAACCTAGGTTCCAATCTGGGTATACCTGAGTTCCCAAGCCGGAACCCAGATGAACATTACTAAC
>NW_023355453.1:0-2598 GCF_001411555.2 Juglans regia
AAACTGCAGAGGTCGAACAGTGTGCATGAGATTCACGGTTACTTAGGAATGGCTGGTAATTACAGGAGGTTCGTGGAAGGATTCTCCAATTTGTCTAGACCACATACCGCCCTAACTAAGAAAAATGTGAAATTTGTTTGGAGTGATAAATGCAAGGTGAGTTTTCTCGAGCTGAGGAGTTACGACAACACCGGTACTTACATTCTCGGATGTGTATTGATTCAGGAAGAGTAATTGACAATGATGTTTCACGTCAACTAAAGGTCCATGAGCAGAATTATCCTACTCATAACTTGGAGTTAGCTGCCGTGGATTTTGCTCTTAAGATTTGGAGACACTACTTGTATGATGAAAATTCTAAAATCTTTATGGATCACAAAAGCCTCAAGTACTTATTTGAGCAGAAGAACCTTAATATGAGGCAAAAGAGATGGTTGGAATTGATCAGTGATCACCAGTGCGACATCAAGGACCACTCCGAAAAGGCCAATGTGGTAGCAGATGCTTTGAATCTCAAGATCAAAGTGGAAGATTTGTCTGTTCCATCAACAGAAGTAAGATCTCTTTGGATTGGGAAGAACTAAACAACCATCAGAGCGAAGACAGTAAACTTATGGAAGTCATCAGAAAAGTTGAGAAGTCTGAAAGGGCAAAAGACTTAGTATTTAGATAAGATGAGACTTTATATTACAAGGATCAGATAGTGATCCCAGTTGGTCAGGAGTTGGAAAAGAAAAATTTTTTGGAAAAGATTAGCACGTTAAGAACTTTCAAGCCATAACCTCATTCTCTTCTCTTCCAAATGTGCACTAGCAAGGGAGTTTGTTAGAAGATTTCGTTTTGTAAGGACCAAGGGTGGTATTGTGATTTTGTAAGTACCATGGAGATGAATTGATTGGCTCGACGATGAGAGGGCAACCATGCTTAAATCCTATTGAGTATGGTTTTGTCTAGGGTTTTCTTTTCTAAGAACCTAAATCTTTGATGGCAAAACGGAAAAGAAGAGACCTTTGTGGAGCTAAGCCATATTCGACCATCACTAGAGTTTCCATGAGAGTTTTCTTTCTAGTAAATTACAAGCTAGAATGCCTTGCACATCTCAATGTTTTCACACATTGAAGACACACGGCCATTAGGGTTCTTGATCTTACAAAGATGACTTGTCACCTAACCTCTAGGGTTTCGACCAAGTGAAAGGAGTGGTAATGTCGCTCGTTCCTAGGGTTTTCATAGCTTGTGTGTACATATTTATGAAAATCACAAAAAGAGGGCTCATGACTGATTAGGGTTAGGAAGTCTAAACCCTATTGCACGAAACACGTGTTTGGTTTAGGTGTTTTGCTTTCCAAGTCTAATAGTTACAGTATACACTTTTAGCTTGCTTGAACATTGGAAAAAAGCTTTTTGGAGCTTTGTAATTTAGCCTCTAGGGTGAGTTTGGTTACCAAACTCATCTTAACTCATCATTACAATTTTTTCAAATCTCAATACAAAATATAATAAACAATTCAACTTTTTCAAATTTTAAAATAATAATAATATTAAAAAATAATATTCTAACAATATTTTATCATCTCAACTCAACTCACTTCAACATCCAAACACAACCTAACTTACTCTTGGATGATATATTTATGTTTTTGTATAAACTCTGCGTTTGGTTACTTGTTTTAGTTAATGAAATGCTATTTTTATTACACGCCATGATCGGTTTATACTTTGTATGTTCATATGTCACTACAATCTAAAAATCCTTCTTCATGATTTTTTATATATCTGCAAAAAGTTTGAAAGCCTTACACATAAATTTCTTGGCTGCTTTGAGTCGCTCTACTAACGAAGGGTCCAAGGGATGCTCCGGACTCTTTGAGGCCTCCTCCTTAACTATTGGGGGATACTCGCACTTGCGTTTTCCCAGCTTAGTCTTCTAGATCTGTCACAACTTCTACCATTCCGAAGGGAATTATAGTACAAACTATCACAGTAAGATTTCAAAAATCTCATCAAATTAAACAAAAAATATACATAGAGATAACATAAGCATGTGTAAAGTAGACCATGAATATGCTGCATGAGCATGAATATGAATTTTGACAAAACACATTTTTCTCCTATTTAGATTCCTTTTAAAAAATACTAAACTTATCACCATGTGATAAAGTAACAATATAGCCCTATAACAAAGTATCATTTCTTATTAATCTATTGTAATCTTTTCTATATAATAATATGGGTGGATACCTCACGGCTCCCCTAAGCATTGTGGGATCCCTGCTAATTACCGCATCACATTACCGACTCTCTTACTGGGTGCGTACGTTCAATTCAATATGATACGACAGTTTGCAATTCGCCTTCATTGCATTTACAATATAATACGACAGTTCACAATTCGCCTTCACCGTATTTTTAATGTATTGCACCCACTAGCATTAAGTACAACTATTTCACTCCAAAATCATTTAAAAAGAATTTATTCGAAGTTCATTTACTATACTTTGTTAATCTATGGATTACCACTCCAATTTAGGCATTTTAGAGTAGACAGAGGAGTTTCACTACGATATTCTCTTGTCCTAGCATTTAGAACCGTGACAG
>NW_023355454.1:0-211 GCF_001411555.2 Juglans regia
TACCCTCTACATGTGGGAAAATGACCATTTTACCCCTAACTTAAGGATTTTGCATCATAACTTCAAAAATCACCAAAATTTACATACTTTATGTAAATTTTGTCCTAAACTCAAATATCAATTCATAAAAATTTAAAACTAAACACAACCATCAAAACTCTATATGGCCGAAACTTACAAAGGCTATTTCCTTTGCTTTTTGTTGTAATTC
>NW_023355455.1:0-439 GCF_001411555.2 Juglans regia
ATAAAAAATTGGATAATGCTGGAGCTCCCGCTGGGGGCTCCCGCTGGGAGCTCCCGCTAGAGCTCTAGTGTATTTTATCATGTATATTTTTTAAATTTTTTTTTATATAAATGTTTTTAATGATTTTAAATATTTTTAAAAAATAAAAAAATTTATAATATTATTAAATAATACTTGTTTAATCACGAAGTAAAATATAAAATATTTTTTTATAATTTTTTATTTTACTTCGTGATTAAGGAAGTTTTTTTTAATAACTTTTTTTTAACTTCTTGATTAAGAAAATGTTTGTAATGATGTTCTAAATTTATTTTATTTTTTAAAAAATATTAAAAAATATTAAAAAAAATTATATAAAAAACAATTTAAAAAAAAAACATATATAATATATGCTACAGCCCCCAGCGGGAGCCCCCAGCGGGGGCTGTAGCACGATCCT
>NW_023355456.1:0-263 GCF_001411555.2 Juglans regia
TATATATATAAAAAAGAAAATGTTGAAAATCATTTTGAATTCCTCTTTGTAATACTTTTTTTTTTTTCAAAGAAAACAGTACCTTAATTTTATTCATAGATTTTATAGTACCCGCTTGACCAGGCCAAGTGGTTTTGTCTTTATTTTACTTTACTTTTTTTTTTTTTTTTCCTAACCTGGGCTGCCTCTCCCTCCCCTCACCCAGCTCCATCTCCATCTCTTTGTAAATATTTTAGAGGACTATCAAAGTGTTGTTGTGTAGG
>NW_023355457.1:0-222 GCF_001411555.2 Juglans regia
CTCCAACCCGACTAAGACTTAAAAGGGCTAGTTTGGGTAGTTGAGTATTTTGAGAAGGAAAATACTCTAACTTTAAAGAGAGTACATAAAAGTAATCTTATAAATTAATGTGATTTGATGTGATTAGTCAAATTATAAAATTATTTTTATTATAAAGTAGATCCAACGGGTCAGATGAAGCCACGTCAGTTTGTGAGATTGCTTTTGTGTAATTCATTTGTA
>NW_023355458.1:0-253 GCF_001411555.2 Juglans regia
TGTCATGGACCATGTGGGCGTTCTCGTGCTCTTGGATGCGGAACATTGTGTTGGTGTGGGGGGTCTCCGGCCTCTTTATCCCAAACCGAGCGTTCTCGTTTGACGCGAACGATTGTCGTGCTCGCGTCTTGATCCTATCCTCCTTCCGGAGTGGTAGGTTTACGTGCGGTGCCGGCATCGAGAATGAATGCTACCTGGTTGATCCTGCCAGTAGTCATATGCTTGTCTCAAAGATTAAGCCATGCATGTGTAA
>NW_023355459.1:0-2435 GCF_001411555.2 Juglans regia
CTGTGGTCCATCCTTACATTGCAAGAAACCTTCGCAAGTATTCATGGTTTGAGGTAATGACTTTTCGAGATTTGCACTTTGTACTTTGTTCTTTTGGTTTCATGTTATAAATATAATAGTTATAATTGGGGTGTGTTATATGATAATAGTTTTGTAGAAATGTCTTGATGTGATGGACACCATTATGATTTCAGTTGTTGCACCCGCACATCTAAGTAACGCATATAGAAATCGTTATAAGCGAATTGCACAAAATGTCTTGTTTTTATGTGGCTTCAACATGAAGTTCACGTATGTGTATACTGGATGGGAGGGAACAACCCAATGCATGCGTTTTCATCGATGCATTGAGTTGAAGTCGGAATGAATTTCCATGGCCACCCCAAGGTAAATTTAATATAAATAATAATTGAAAAACACCGTCTTTTGCTTTTGCATAGAAATTATTTATTTGACAATTAAATAAATGTGTTTATTTATAAATGTGTTCAAGTTATTATTATCTTGTTGATTCGGTATTTCCCTACATAGAAAAGTTTATGCCGCCCTATCCAAGAGAAATATATCACCGGTTTAATCGTTATAGTGAGCATCAATTTCGGGGATATAAAGATTATTTCAATTATCGTCTTTCATCCATACAAAACATTATTGAACACACATTCGTTTTATTGAAAAACCAGTTTCAAATATTGACACCATGCATCGATATTGTCCAGTTAGGCAAGACATGATCGTTACTGCATGTTGTACACTACACAACATTATTAAAATAGTGACGCCCAATGATGACTTCATTCAGCGTGCATTGGAGTTTCGATTTAATAGGAAAAATATGCCTGATGATGATGACATGAGTGAATCCTCTCATGTGGTAGACATGTCCAATGAATCTGCTCAAGCTATGGCTGCATTGAGGGATGTGTTGCGTTACCTATGTGGGCGCATAAAACTGGGCAATGAACATGTAATTAAGAATAATAATTCTTGACTATTGTCAAGAATAATCAATTTGTTGTCTTTCATATGTGGCCGCATGTATTAGTAATTTTCTCGTTAATGATAAATTATATTTGAAGCAAAAGAGGGTGCAAGTGTTTGGGAATAAATTACAAAGCAGCATGTATTTGAGAATAAATATAAACAAAACTTTCGTAATTAGTAGTATAATTTCCATTTTATTTTCCTTTATGGACCAAATTTATTTCTACATTATTATATAAACCAAACAAATCTTTTGAATTGATATTGTAATTTTTTTATTTCTGAATTCTTGAAATTATTTTACACATTAAAATATAAATAAAATAGATTTTCTAATTAATAGTGTAGTTTCGATTTTATTTTCCTTTATAAGCCAAGTTTATTTTTAATTATCACATTTACAAACTAATTTTTCAAATTGATAATGTAATTTCTAAATTATTTTTATCAATTTTCGAAATTAATTTATACATTTAAATATAAATTCATGATTACATAAACTTTTCAATCATTAGTAGGATCCACCACATTTTCCTTTTCCAAAAAGTTAAAAATATCTCATCTCACATTTACATCCAAACATACCGTACCATGAGACCCACATACTTATTTAAAACTAACTAAAAAAATCTCAACTCAAATTATCTTAACACTATTCATAGAAATTTCAAAATTCTCGTCTCATCTCACTTCCCAAACCAGCCTTAATAATAAGAATTTTGTGAATAATACTAAGATAGTTTGTGAATAGTAGTGAGATAGTTTGAGTTGAATATTTTTTAGGTTTTAGAAAATGAGAGAAAAAAATTGAATAAAAAATATTATAAAGTTAAAAATATTATTAGAATATAATTTTATAATATTATTTTTGTTTGAGGATCTGAAAATGTTGATTTTTTTTTGTTTGAAAGTTTGTAAAAATTGTAATGATTACCAGAGAGTTCTCGTACCTCTCTGGTATGGTTTAATGGTTCATTACAATCAATGTTTACCAAGCTGGACAAAGACAAGCTAATGACTTTTGTATCAAACTCTAGCACACCTCTTGCTCTCTCCCTTTTCTCTCTAGAGCAGCCCCTTAAAAAACCTAAACCAGAGGAGGGGGGTTGGAGCTTCGGCTCCTCCCTCCCTCCCTCATCCCTCATTCCTCGTCCCTCTTCTCTATAGTTTTTTTCTTTTATTTTTTCTGGTTTTGTGTGTGTTTTCTTTCAAAATAAGGCGAAATGTCAATTTGTTGTTCTCCGGAGCTTGGCAACCACCACGCGCCCCACCACAAGATTCCCAAGGCGCTGATCCTTCAGACGAGCGAAGAATCTAGTTGAATGGAGCGGCGCATGAGCCACATGTGTAGTGCAAAATGCGTGCATGACATCCACGCGCCACCGCAAATGGAGCTCTACCGCCGCCATCACAAGGGAAGCTCTATCGCCTCCACGTTCGGCATTTCTAGG
>NW_023355460.1:0-1304 GCF_001411555.2 Juglans regia
TCGTTGCAAATTACATTATTTGTAGATCACCTTGTTGGTGTTTTGCTGATAATGCGAAAGTTTGAAGTAGATGTGTTGCATTATACTGGAAACTCATGCCTTTCATTAAATAATAAGAATTTAGAGTAATTAAATAACACATTGCAAAAGAAATGGAAATGGAGCCACCCATCGAGGAGCTTCTGCTCGTTCTGCCTCTGCCCTTAGGACCATGCACCTTCTTGTCCCCCCTCGAGCATGATAGGACAAGTCACAAACTAAGGCTTGCCATGGCTCTCCAAGTGGTGCATGACCTACTCCCTCCTGGAGGTGATGTCCAGGATAACCCCACCATCCTTCTGCTTCAACTCCTGGACATAGCATTCCCTCGCCATGACTTGTTTTTCTCGAATTTCTCCCACTCCATGGGGAGTCGGGAACTTCATCCTGATGGGGTATGTCGACGTGACGACCCACAAGCTGTTGAGGGTGAGCCTTTCGATGATGACATTGTACGAAGACAAGATTCTCACCATTAGGAAGTCGACCATGACTGAGGTTGTGTAGGGGGCACTGCTTGCAAGGACCAATAGCGTGATGGTTCCCACAGGGTGTACCATACTCTCGGAGAAGCCCTAGCATGGGGGTTGGGTGCAACCGGACAACGTTTATTCCCATCCTGGTCAAGACTTCCCAGAATAGGATGTCCGTAGAGGTTCCGTTGTTAATGAGGATTCTCTGGGTGGTGAAGTTGGCGACCAACATAGTCACCACCAATGCATCGTCGTGTGGGTACAAGACCCTCTCCTCGTTAGCTTCCACAAAGGAAATGATTGGGATGACTCGCCTCTTTGATGCTTGGCGGGGTGGTACTCCACCCCATGGAGTCCGTGCTCTTCGTATTGCTCCTTTTGTCATAATCCTTTAATACGGCGTGGCTATGCGATAATGTCATTAATGTGGTATGTAGCTCTGGTAGTTATGTTATTAATGCGGCATGATTTTCCAATTTGCCTCAGCCCGTTGGCGTCCTTAGTGGTCCATCGATGTCTTTCATGTTAGAGGATCGAGAGTCTCCTTTAGTTACCGCCCATTACGCAAACAGACACTCAAGGGCTGGATACTGATCGAGGGATCTCCAGGTCGGCGAGTCCCATCCCCCTGCAGTATACTCCCTCATGGAGGTTGCGTCCAGGGAGTCAACTCGCGGACCGGGCTGAATAGTCCATTTGTTCTGGGATGGGCTTTCGCTTTTTATTCCCTCAGTTGCTCTTTCAGGTCCAAAAAGAAAGAGGAAAAACCCATTATAACTATGCCTATCTTTT
>NW_023355461.1:0-274 GCF_001411555.2 Juglans regia
CTAAATCTTCCTCCATCTTGCATTATTTTCTTCATAAAAACTACCAAGTGATATTTCAGAATGCCATATTTTATTCTAGTATGTAAGTTAGTTTATTATCCAGTTTAATGTAAAATCTAGATATTTTCATGTCGCATAAACATATAATGTTATATATATATATATATATATGGAAAATTTTATTATCAAGTCATGCGGCGGAACTAACAATTTTTTTAAGGAGGATCTACGTTTTTTCTTATATTTTTACTTTGGATTCCATATTAAGAAGCTT
>NW_023355463.1:0-324 GCF_001411555.2 Juglans regia
AAAGCAGGCTATTGCAAGTTGCTAGCTGTTAGCTTACATCTTCCATCGTCAACTCAATTCCCCTCTCTGTTTTCTGCATAAAAAGCCTGCAATGTAGCCGTCTCACTCTCAGCAACAAGTGGCTCCCTCCCTTGTCTCCACCAACTACCATTTCCGCAACCCATGTAAATTGTAAAATTAATGCCTTAATACACAGAGAGAGAGAGAGAGAGAGAGAGAGAGAGATTTATAATTTTGTATAATTGTTTAAAATTTAAATTTGAAAATAAAATTATAAAAAAAGAAGAATTGTACATGTGATTACTCTGTAACAACAATAGCCTG
>NW_023355464.1:0-774 GCF_001411555.2 Juglans regia
CAGTAATGAACAGTAAAGAGGTTTTTTTTTTTTTTTTTTTCCGCATGTTTGTTTGGTTTGTCTGTTTATTTTTGGGTTCGTCCATGTGAATGCTAGTGTGCGACGTAATACCACAATCTGCGTCCCTCTCTACATCATCACAACAAAACTACGGCAAAATCACAACAAAATACCACAAAATAAAAAAAATCATCATCACACAACTCACCAAATCAACACACAGGTTTTTACGCAAATCACAAATCATGGTCATCAGCTGGATCTTGGGAAGGAGGGAGAGTTCGTGAGAGAGTGAGAGAGAGTGGGCATGCGTGAGGGGTAGATCGGGGCCATAGATGGTTGGGGTGGGTCGATAGTGGCCAAAGGAGGCTCATGACGATGGCTGGACACCGTGGGTCGTGGAGCACGGTGGTGGAAGTGGGAGAACCCATGTGTGAGGGAGGTGGACTTCGTGGGAGCAAACGGTAGGGAGATGGAGGCCGAGCTCGTTGGAGGGGGATGGCCGGTGGAAGAGGAGGCTACCGTGGAGGTGGTGGTGCCGGAGGATAGCGCATGGCGGCGCAGCAACATCAAGCCCATTTGAGCTGTGCACAACCGAGAGAGAGGAAGAGAGAGCGTGAGAGAGGGAGACCGGTGTGAGGGGCAGCGTACCGCATACGTGTGAGTTGAGGGAGGAAAGAGAGAGAGAGAGAGAGAGAGAGAGAGAGAGAGAGAGAGAGAGAGAGAGAGAGAGAGAGAGAGAGAGAGAGAGAGAGAGAGAGGAAAAAGTGAGGG
>NW_023355465.1:0-386 GCF_001411555.2 Juglans regia
CTTTGCGAGAAAGTTAATCAAAATAATGTTATTTATAATTTTAATTTTCATCATCTTTTCATTATTTTATAATGTGATATTAGATAGTTGGAGACTATTTATTATATTTTATTTATAAACTTATCATCTAAATACCACATCATGAGATGATGAGAAAATAAATAATGAATAGATTTTTTTTAATTAATAATGGATGATTATTTTGCCTTGAAGATGGATGAAACAGTTCAAATAATATCTGAGATAGGTAAATCCTGACTTCTTAACGCACGTAAGTCATCTGAAAAATAATACTATATATTATATTTTTATATTGTTTCTACTGAAGTATTGTTCACCGATACTCTATTAAATAAAATAGAAAAAAGAAAAAAGAAAAAACACTT
>NW_023355466.1:0-1780 GCF_001411555.2 Juglans regia
GGCATGGGGGGTTTTATTTAACACATAGTGGAATTTTTTTTAACGGGTGAGGGACAGAGGTAGGGGAACGGCTGACGGGCTAAGGGGGCCGGACTCAACGAAGTTACAGAGGGGTTGAAATTCTAGCCTCTACATTGCTGTCACTACTTGCGTTGCACTGTTGCTGGAAGTTTGGAAGGGGAAAGGGATTGTTGATGGAGTTTGATGATAGGGAACTGAGAAGTCAAAGTCTAGAAGAAAAGGGAGGGGACGGGGTGTTTAAACCCTAGGTCGAAACGGCCCTGTTTGCCATTTCATTTATTTATTTTTTTTCACAAATTGCAGACCTAAAACGACATTGTTTCACTCAATTAAGTGAAATGACATTGTTTTATATAAGTATAATTTAATATATATATATATATATATATATATAATTGGTTAGTTTAGTGATTTGAACCAGGTTCAAACCGGAACCTAACACGCCGACGTCTATTTTGATATATTTATACCAATTTTGACCGATTATGTATTCCAATAGCCGATTTGACTTGATTATAGCCGGTTTGGACAGTTTTTGTACACCCCTACGTGTTTTTCCGCCCATATAGTTCAATAGAGTGCAAAAGATAAACTTGTGTGTCCTAAAAAATGTAAATATGACCCAATGGTTGACAGTAAATATCTGCAATAATAATATTATGATAATATCTTAATTTATTTTTCGGCGGTGTGGAACTTCCTCAAATGGCACTAGCTAGGGGACTTTAGGTTAATTAATGTTAAAGATTTAGAAATTTGTAAATTTATAGTACTCATGATTATATATATAGCAAATTATTTCAATATGCATGGTCATGTACTATATATATATATATACATATGCTGTAATTAATAAGACAAATAGTTTACTTACTTAATAATTAGCTTTTGGCTAATCAGAAAACTCATGATGAGCAGATCGACTGCGATCTATATATGAGTGTTGGTGGTTTCTTTAATTATCATAGTTTGAATATCTGCGAGCAAAACCCGTCCAACCATGAAAAATGCCACCAAAAAAAAGTTCCAAGCTTTAAATTTTTTATATATATTATATATATATCGTGTATATAATGATTAAGATATATTTATATATATGATCATGATCCATTTATTTCAATTAATACATGATGTTGATCTGATCTATATTTCATAGCTAGCTAGGACATGATATCAAAGTACTTTCTTTTATTTGAATAAAAAATAATGGCGATCATAGTAATTAATTAGCGTCCCACGAGTACTTTCTTTTAACACATTTAATTATTAAATAAAAAAATTAAAAATAATGATCTATTTTATCGATAAAAAAGTTCACCTAGAGCGCATTTTCAGCATGCCGCTCATTTAGCCATTATTAATAAATATAAATAAGAGTTATTATTAAGAGAATCTATTATATATATATAATGTAATATTATATAGATTATATATTTCTTTAAATGAGTATTGTGAATAATTAATCAAAAATAATTATACAATAAATATAAAATATATATTATTATAATAACTTCTCTCTAATATTATTCTTATAGAATATATTCATTAACTTTAGACCATCCACGTGATGTACGTTCCTGGCCAAATGTACAGTAGTACCCATTAACCCAAGGGCCAAGAGTGTCGTTGTCACGATATAATAATGACAATAAGGTCAATTTTAGCCAACTGCTAGTTGACAACCTAATCAATGTCATCATTTTGAAAATGTTGTAGTTACAGATATGTCCGAGGATTCGATTTGCTTTTAATTTTTTTA
>NW_023355467.1:0-220 GCF_001411555.2 Juglans regia
TTTTTTTTTTTTTTTTTTTTCATTTTTTCAAACTACAAATTTATTTTTTGACCCTCAATTTAGATTAGACTATTTATAATTTATATGTATGTATGTATTTATATATAATTTATTCATATATCGACTATCCCGAAACGGTATACGAAACGGTACCGGTATCGAAATATTTCGTTCCAGTGTCTTGACCGGTACGCCATCCGGTACGGTATTCAAAACATTG
>NW_023355468.1:0-500 GCF_001411555.2 Juglans regia
ATATATACACTTGAAAGTATTGATATTGACTTCATTAAAATTATTTTTAAAATTTGATAAAAAATATATTATTTCTATAAATCTAAAACTTTCCTAACCATAATTTTATATTGAATTAGTTATTAAATTAATCAAAATAATAATATAATATTATTTTTTAATAAAAATATTTTTATTTTTCTTCATATTTTACAATTACACTAATTATATGTTGATTAATAATTTAATTTGATTCTTATATTATTATTACAATACGGTTGAAGATTAAACTTGAATAAAAAAGACATTTAAAGATTAAAAGTGAATAAAAAATAGATTTGATGAATGAATAGTAGATCTTCAAATTTGAAGAAACTTATACATTTACTGTAACTCAAAGTTTCACATTTATCTATTTGACTAATCCAATGCAGCCCTATTTTGATGAAATTCATCAAATTTTACATTTAGCTAAACTTTTGATGAAACCAATGCTAATGCTCTAAGAGCATTGGCATTGA
>NW_023355469.1:0-236 GCF_001411555.2 Juglans regia
ATCCTTGAGCGACATACTAGCGTCCTTCCGATCCCAATCCAAACGGAGATCTGATCCAAACCCATGGCTACGCGATGGGCAGGGCGAGATTTTCCCAAAAATCCACTCCCGAGTGCTCCTTCGTGTCAATTTATCTCGCAAGGCGGAAAAAACAAAAACGAGGGGTGCAACACGAGGACTTCCCAGGAGGTCACCCATCCTAGTACTACTCTCGCCCAAGCACGCTTAACTGCGGA
>NW_023355470.1:0-764 GCF_001411555.2 Juglans regia
AAGTAATGGTAAAGATAAGTTCCGAATATATAAGTTTTATGTAAAATTTTGTAAAAGAGTAGACCCGTAAAGATTTTTTTTTTTTTACATTTTTAATGGTGGAGTTTATTTTTATTTTATTTTTTTTATAAAAGATCTGCACAAATCTTATACATTTAGAATTTGTATATATTATTATTCTATATTTTCAAAATTTCCTATCATGCAGTTGCTACTATTTCTATAAATGATTGGTACCATCTATGCTAGTTCCGGGTATTTTTTTAAATAGATAGACATATGATCCATGTAAAAGTTTTGTTTTTATTGACTAATTCTATTTTTTTAAAAAGAATATACGAAATTTGTACATCATAAAACGGCATCTAACCCTACTTTATATATGTCTGAAAAATTCTATTAACCATTTTCTTAGTCAGTATCTCCTCATCATTCCCTTAGGACGTGCATCCAATGATTTGATGATAAATACTTTTTCAATAATTTAATGTCACATTAGAGTATATATAAATTATATATGATGAAAAGATAATGGTGAATTGATAATAAAGATGATGCCAAGAGAGGGAGTTAATATGTTTGAATGTCTAAGAAAGTTCCAACTAATCGATTATTTAATGTTTTGAGTTCTATAATATACAATAATTTTTACGTATTTTTTGTAGGTTTTATTGATGTAATTGACTAAATCAATTATTTTATATTAAAAAAAAATGACACATATAGAGTTTAGTAGAGTACGTAAAAAAATGTGTAAAAATGGT
>NW_023355471.1:0-249 GCF_001411555.2 Juglans regia
GAATTGCATAAAATTTGGCTAGAATCTTACATTCAAGAAGCAAACAAGCAAACAAAGCCACATAAGACTAGCCATTTTAAAGTCAAAATAATATTATTAAATCAAAAATTTGGCTAAAATTTGAGATTTTAGCTTTAGCTATTGGAGAGGTTAATCCATATTGGATTATTTATCTAAAAGTTAAAATAATAATATAATATTAGATATTTTTGCTAACCCTTTTTTTTTGCTATTTATATTTTTATATTG
>NW_023355472.1:0-938 GCF_001411555.2 Juglans regia
GTTGGCAATGGTTAGACCATTGCCAATGCTCTTAGTTACCCAAAGGACATAATTGTATCAAATCAAAGCTTTCTCAAGAAGCAAACAAGCAAACAGAGACTTGTAAAAGTATTGACAATAATTTAGTCATTGTTAAATCTAAAATTTGGCTAAAATTTGAGATTTTAGCTTTAGCCATTGGAGAGGTTAATCCATATTAGATTATTCATCTAAAACTCAAAATAATAATATAATATTAGATATTTTAATAATAATTTATTTTTTTATATATTTTATAAATACACTCCATATATTAATTAATAATTTAATTTTTACTTAAAAATATTATTTCCCAACTATGTTTTTCCTCAACCTAATTATCTAACAGTAGCAATTGAGAATATTTTTAGAATAAAATATTGTTTTGGAGATGAATAGTGGATGGCCAAATTTGGATAAATAGATGGATTTATTGTAGCTCAAAAGTGAAGTTTTGGAGTTTTGATTGCTCCAATGTAGATTATTTTTGAGTAGGGGTGGGCAGCGGGTGCCCGCCACCCTCTGCACCGCCCCCACTTGGGTGGGGAGGGGGATCCGCTCTACACAACCTGGGGGCGGAGCCCCCCGCCCGTATGAAAGGGGAGTTGCGGAGGCGGGGGACGAAGGGAGCTCAGCCTGCTCTGTAAATCCCCCGCCCCGCTCCCGCATGTTTAATCCCCCTCCCCCCGCGATTCTTTTCTCTTTCTCGAACTCTCGTCCCAGACCCAGACTCCCAAACTCTCTCGAACTCTTTCGATCTCGTTTGCCATGGAAGTAACAGATGCCGGCAAAGGACTCGATTGAGTTTGTTCTAATAGACACCGTTGAGTTTGGGGGAGCCGAGGAAGGGAGGAGGAAGAGGAGGGGGCGGGGCGCGGGGGGGGGGGGGGGGGGGGGGGGGGGGGGGGGGGGGGGGGGGG
>NW_023355473.1:0-845 GCF_001411555.2 Juglans regia
TTTGTGTTAAACTGAAACAAGTGAGAAATGATCACTTGTTTATTTTTTAACAGTGATTTTTTCACTAGAATGTAACTAAAGTTGCGTTTAGACAGTGATATGATTTTAAATATTTTATGAATAATAATAATAAAATATTAAATAGTAGTGATTAATAATAATAATTAATAATAAAATAATAAATAATATTATTCAGACTAGCCTTAATTCTCGTAAATTTGATATATATTCATTTTTTTTTATCTTATCGGGTGATGTCTTTATAATTAAATTAAGAATAATTATATTTTCAAGTTAGCATGTGAATATATTTAATAAAATGCTTACATGACATAATTTAATTTAAAAGATAAATTTAAATCATACAAATCAAATATTATCGTGGATATATTCAGTTAATCTAAATTATTCTTTTGTAGTATATATTCGCTAATTTTGAAAAAGATAACCTTAAAATGACCAAATTATGATGGTGTTTGAAGTTTTTCTTTGGACTAATCTTTTGGGTGTGAAGTGTAAACAATACTCCCTTTTATGGTCAATAGGATTAGATAGGGGACAATGGCTGCACACACTGTTTAGATACTTTGATTTGAAATTATTTCATCTCATTTAATTTAATTTTAATTAATAATTTTATTATTATTTATAAATAATCTCAATTCATCTCACTATTCAGACGGATCATGTGCACCCTAAATATGCATATAAGTGTAAATGAATTTTTTTCTTTTTTCTTTTGATTTTTCTTGTAAATATTTTTTAAACATTTTTAACCATTAAAAAAATAAAATACAAATAAAAATTTATTAATAGTCACTTTTTTAATAATTAAGAAAAAAATT
>NW_023355474.1:0-611 GCF_001411555.2 Juglans regia
ACGATCAAGGTCTATCAAGCAGATTAGTAATATTTTCTATTGCCATTCCCATGCTTTCTAATTGCCAAACATACCCCAAATTCAATTACTCAGAAGATCAACAAGGAACCCATAATTTTTCTATAGTATCAACGAGGAACCCATGTTAACAAAATCGAAACTAACCACACACCTTACCAACGGGCTTCTGAAAAAAAAAAACATAACGATCAAGGTCTATCAAGCAGATTAGTAATATTTTCTATTGCCATTCCCATGCTTTCTAATTGCCAAACATACCCCAAATTCAATTACTCAGAAGATCAACAAGGAACCCATAATTTTTCTATAGTATCAACGAGGAACCCATGTTAACAAAATCGAAACTAACCACACACCTTACCAACGGGCTTCTGAAAAAAAAAAACATAACGATCAAGGTCTATCAAGCAGATTAGTAATATTTTCTATTGCCATTCCCATGCTTTCTAATTGCCAAACATACCCCAAATTCAATTACTCAGAAGATCAACAAGGAACCCATAATTTTTCTATAGTATCAACGAGGAACCCATGTTAACAAAATCGAAACTAACCACACACCTTACCAACGGGCTTCTGAAAAAAAAAAA
>NW_023355475.1:0-409 GCF_001411555.2 Juglans regia
ATCAAGCAGATTAGTAATATTTTCTATTGCCATTCCCATGCTTTCTAATTGCCAAACATACCCCAAATTCAATTACTCAGAAGATCAACAAGGAACCCATAATTTTTCTATAGTATCAACGAGGAACCCATGTTAACAAAATCGAAACTAACCACACACCTTACCAACGGGCTTCTGAAAAAAAAAAACATAACGATCAAGGTCTATCAAGCAGATTAGTAATATTTTCTATTGCCATTCCCATGCTTTCTAATTGCCAAACATACCCCAAATTCAATTACTCAGAAGATCAACAAGGAACCCATAATTTTTCTATAGTATCAACGAGGAACCCATGTTAACAAAATCGAAACTAACCACACACCTTACCAACGGGCTTCTGAAAAAAAAAAACATAACGATCAAGGTC
>NW_023355476.1:0-421 GCF_001411555.2 Juglans regia
TGCCATGCCTTGAAAGTTTGTGCAAGTGTAGGAGAGTAACACTGGATAAGATTGTGCAAGTGTGTGTTCTCTTCTTAAAAAAGAGTGAAATTTATTATTAAAAATATAATTATTTATATAGATCTCATATATTTTATTTATTTTTTTTAAAAAAAATTTACATAATTCATAATTATATATAGGATTATTCTATCTAAGAACACATCCTCTAAATATGTAGTACCTAAATCAACAATTAAGACAATGAATTAAACATCGAGTAGTGCTATTTGAAACTTTTACATCACACACTATTCACATGATGTAATTTGATTTATAATATTCAAATTTTAAAATTTATCTTTGAAATAAAGTTATGTCATGTAGATAGTATGTGATATAAATATTTTCAAATAAAATTATTCTTAATTAAACATCAAGT
>NW_023355477.1:0-276 GCF_001411555.2 Juglans regia
CTGAAGTTACAATTGTGACTAATCAATACAGAAAAAAAACTCAGATTACCAGCCAAACTATTCATCTGTTAGGGGCTCCTCCACCCACAAATTTTTTTTTTGTGATAGATATTGTCTTAACTTCTATAAACTCTCTCCTGACAATAGAGAAAGTGTTATGTAAAAATAGAACTAAACGACTCCCTCATGTCCAAAGAAGGTGAGGTAACTATTGCCCTCCGTCCTCCAAAAGAGGCGAGGTACTCAACTGCTATGGACACCAAGTCCAATAAATTT
>NW_023355478.1:0-225 GCF_001411555.2 Juglans regia
ACATTGACATTGATTTCATTAAAAGTCTAGTCAAATATAAAATATGATAAATTTTATTAAAATAGAACTGCATTGAATTAATCGAAGAGATAAGTATGAAATTTTGAGGTACAGTAAATGATTAGGTTTATTCAAATTTGAAGGATTACTATTTACACATCAAATCTATTTTTTATTCACTTTTAATTTCTAAATATATTTTTTATTCACGTTTAATCTTCAATC
>NW_023355479.1:0-1103 GCF_001411555.2 Juglans regia
AGACGTAAATACATTACCGAACCACGTTAATTTTGTATTATATAATTGATTTGTTTATATTTACTTTCACTTCTTTGTTGTCGATGTTTTCCACAAGACATGCTTCAAAGATTTCACTCAAGTGCATATATCACGAGCTTTTACTTTTCTCAATCCTTTTTATTTGTTTACAAAAGGGGAAAAACAAAAGTTTTATCCTCACACACACACACATATACTAGCAGTGGTAAACGTGCAACTGAAGAAAAAAATATTGTGACTTCAAATATTAAAATAGTTTAATGTATAAGAGTGAAATTACTATTTATTTATGTTCATAATTTATTATGAAATTTAAATTATATTAAAAATTCAAATTAATTAGATAGCTTTTTTCTTTTAAAAATATTCAGTAAAAATTTATCATTTATTTAATGATGAAAAATTAGTATTTTATAAATTAAAATTGATTTTAAGTGTATGATATAATATTATTCTTTTAAAAATGTTCAATAAAACTTTATATTTTATTTAATGATAAAAAATTAGTATTTTATAAATTAAAGTTAATTTTAAGTGTATGATATAATATTTATATTTTAATTATATATTTTCTGTTAGTTTAAATCAATATTTAAACTTATACCGTTAGATTAAATCTGAAGATTCAAGATGAAGGGTTGGAATTTAAAACCCAAAAACCAACATTTTCTCCCACTTTTCCTTTCTCCCTCTCTCTCATTCCCCACACACGTTTGCTTAATTTAGTTAATTAAGAATATTATCATCTTTAAATTATGTTAAAACTCTAATTATTTATATGGTTTTAATTTTTTAAAAATATTTAGTAAAATTTTATCATTTATTTAATGATGGAAGATTAGTATTTTATAAATTAAATTTGATAGTTTATGTATGATATGCTATTTATTTAGTTAATTAAGGATATTATCATACTTAAATTATGTTAAAACTCTAATTATTTATATGGTTTTAATTTCTTAAAAATATTTAGTAAAATTTCATCATTTATTTAATGATGGAAGATTAGTATTTTATAAATTAAATTTGATAGTTTATGTATGATATGCTATTTATTTAGTTAATTAAGGATATTATCATAC
>NW_023355480.1:0-253 GCF_001411555.2 Juglans regia
AAGTCGTAACAAGGTTTCCGTAGGTGAACCTGCGGAAGGATCATTGTCGATACCTGCCCAGCAGAACGACCTGTGAACATGTAATAACCTTCTGGGTGGGGGTGAAATGCCCCCTCCCAAAAAACGGTTGGGAGGGCACGTTGAGATATGCCCACCGCTCCTCGTGTGTGGTTGGTCAATCTTCTCGTTCCCTTCCCGATCGAACAATGAACCCCGGCGCGGTCTGCGCCAAGGAACTTAAACAAGGAGTAAC
>NW_023355481.1:0-1314 GCF_001411555.2 Juglans regia
TAAATTAGTTTAAATCAGTGTTGTAATAAGAGAAATTATTTATATATAAATTTTAACAAGAGAAATTATTTATTATAATGATAAATATTACAGTCTTATAATTGTATCTCTAAATTTTAACGAGAAATTATTTATATAATTTTAAAGTGTGTAAAATCTGCACAATATCTTTAAAACAATTTTGTATATTTGAGATCCACTTTAAAGAATATATTTTTTACATAATAATGATAAATATTTTAATTATTTTATTTTATTTTTATATATAATAATGATAAATATTATAATAATTTTATTTTTTATTTATATATAATAGTGATAAATATTATAGTAATTTTTGTTCTCACTTTTTTTTCTCTCTCATCTGGCCCGATTCTTCCCCCACACCCCATCCTCCTTCGACCTAGCCCGACGCTGCCGTGTGCCAGCAAGCCTCACCACCACCACTGGCGAGTCCCCCTCACGCCGACAACCAACCCAACCACTACCGATCTCCCCCACGCGTAGCTCTCTCTCCCCTGCTGTAATCCAACCGAAATGGATTTTTTCCATCTCTCTCTAGTTGCGCCGCCGTATGCAGCCACCCAGCCTCACCGCCACCACTGGCGAGTCCCCCTCACGCCAGCAACCAACCCAGCTACCACCTATCTCCCCCACGCGCAACCCTCTCTCTTCCCTGCGGTAACCCAACAGAAAGTTGTGCGGCCGTATACGGCCATCCAGACCACCACACCTCCACCACCTCACACTGGCGACCACCTCTCGCAGACCTAGCCACCACGAACCTCTATTCCCTCTTCATCGCACACTGGCATTCATACGCACGAACTCATTCTCGGCTCATAGAAAAACACAATGGCATTCACACGCACAAAACCATTCATTACTGTTCACTGTCACAATTCATTACTGTTCACATTATAGGTGCTTTTAAGTATAAGGAATATATATATTTATATATACATAGACTTGATTTGGAAACATATATCCGGCCTCGTGAGAGAGGGGACTGTCATATGTAGCGGTTCTTTGCAATTAATTGAACTTTACGATGCCATTCATTCTTCACATTAACTCCAACTACGAACAATTAATGAAATTGGCACATCAAAGTTGCAAACTATTCATATTTAGTCCCATTTTATTAATTTATATAAATAATTTTTAAGAGCAGCTAATAAAAATAATCAGAATTCAGTACAACTACAAGAAGATATTCATCCCAAGTATCAATATATATCTGCCTATAACTTAAAAGCGTCTATACTAGTACTGTTTATTATTGTTCATCAATAATAATGAACAGTAAATAGA
>NW_023355482.1:0-337 GCF_001411555.2 Juglans regia
TTTTTACCACCGCTAGTATACATATATATATATATATATATATTTGCAGTGATTGTTCGTAAAATAATTCTTCATCATAATCATCATGTTGTGTACCCTGCTGATAATTAATTTGAAGCCTTGACATTTAATTAATTCTCATCCTAAATGTTTAAATTGTGTTTTCTTGAGATTGAATTATGACGTGTAAACACTAATTTATTTTTATATTTTTAGCTCGCAATCATTCTAAATATATCGTGTGAAATGTAATTTGGATCCATTAGATTTGCACAAAGAGTATACTATATATATATATATATATATATATATATATATATATATATATATTCTTTTA
>NW_023355483.1:0-492 GCF_001411555.2 Juglans regia
CTCCCTGTGGCGCAGCAGCGCGAGGCTCATGTACACTATGAGTTATGTGTGAGATGTACGCTCCACTCGTTTGATAGTTTTCTTCTGCCATCTGACAGATTGGCAATTGGAGAATTTGGTAGTGGGCTGCGCGGCGGTTGTAGGAGGTCTGTAAGCAACAGATCGGCGCAACTTGATGTTATAAATAGAAAACTAAGAAAAAACCAGTAAAAAAACTTATATACATTTCCGATATTGGTTGGACAAGAGGGGTTGGCTGGACGAAGCCTTAAATAATGTTAGCTATTCTTTTTTTCAAGAACTTCTATACATCTGTTTTTATTTTGTATATTTTTAATTTTTTTCTTAACAGGTATGTGGTATAGAAATGATGAATATAACTCTTTATATAATTATCAATAAAAAAATTACAGTAATTTTTGTTTAACTATTAAGTTTTACGAATTGCCATCTTTCTTAAATCTTGAACTTTTTTCTTTATTCACATATTAT
>NW_023355484.1:0-1992 GCF_001411555.2 Juglans regia
TAGTTCAGAGAAATGAAATAATTGTGATGATTACTTGGTTGCTATATATGTGTATATATAGTTTTAAGATTTTGATTTTTCTTTTTTGGATGATTTTTTGAATACGGCCTTACTCCCCGAAACCGACGTAAGAACTAAGGACCAATACCATTAGGGTATGTTTGGATGTTAAGAGTTTATCAGATTATCTGTGAATAGTAGTAAAATAGTATATAAATAGTAGCAAACTGTTTGTGAATAATAGTGAAATAGTTTGAAATGATCTAAGCTCCCAAATACAGGCTTAAAATGCAAGATCATTAGCTTTGCCATCCATGTAACGCCTCGATCTCGGATGAGGTCGGAGAGTTACCAACCGTTATCTAAAATCATATCTCACAGAATAGATAAAATCTCCAATATCTCAAATACACATAGATCTCACTGTTTTAACTCAACTACTCTAAATAATTATCTAGGAACACCACAAATTCTTAATATAAACGTCAACCTCTCAACATACCATATCATCAAAATACAACAATTTTATTGAATAAAATTCTCCAATAATCATGACAACCTTTTGGGCTTAATTCACTATCCTCAAATAGCCTTACCCATTCTTTCTGTTCTTGATTCTTAGTTGAAACATTCAAAATATATTGATTCTTAGTTGAAACATCCAAAATATTTGAAAATATTGTGGAGATAAGGGGTGAGTTATATCTACAAGAAATTTGACTTTTTGCATCACCTGAAATCGACGCAAAAATGCCAAAATAGTGACGCAAATGATTATTTCTATCCATTGCTCATCGACGCAAAGGAGACTGTACTACTTACTCTCAAAAGCACTTTCGCATCGAAGGTAAATAATGTCTCAAAAACTAGACTATTTGCGTCATGAGATGAAAAAAATAGATTGTTTTGTCGTAAATGATATTGGATACAATGATAAAAGTACTTATTTGTGACGATGTTATGGTGTTGTAAAAACATACAACTGCAAATCAATTCTCATTCCCGACACATATATGTGTTTGCAAAAGGAATTTGGAGCTGCAATACATGATCTTTTGCAACTATGTAGGTTGTCACAAATATGAGAGATAGTGCAACAAAAAGCAAAAAGTTATTTGTGTCGGTAGTTTTGGCATCACACATGCTTTGGACAGTAATGATATGAATGGTTCATGTTATACTTTTCCGACAATAACAAAATGGACGCAAATATCTGTTTACCCGACGCATATTTTGGATGCTAAAAAATTAATGTCTTTTGTCCGCAAATAAGTTATTAGCGAGATAGCATATTTGAATTTCTGGTCATTGATAAATATGCTTGAAATGTTTACTGCTTTAGGAACTTTAATAATCCATAAAATAGATTAAATAAATATTAATGTTTCCCTTGAATTTTTATGCAAAATTCAATTAATTAACCTAAAATGATTTTTAAAAAAAATATTTTCAAATAAGAAATTGTTCCATATACATGTAAACACAAAAGTCTAATTACAAATCATTATATCCTACTGGCCAAGTAAAAAAACCAAAATATGTACACAGATTCCATATGAACTAGAAATATATAACTGCTTTCACTTAGAGTTCATCTCATCTATATATGCATAGAACATATTGAGTAGTGCTTTTTTCCCTTAGTGCTCATGATGAGTCAACTAAAGTACCATCATATATTATACATAAAATGTGCCTAAACAATATAAGTCAAGCAACTTCTTACAATGTTCTTACACACAAGCTTAATACTACATATTTGGTAGATAACTTCACTATGAGCTGTGCACACTATATATGTGGTAGACTACAAGAACTTCTTACAATTTCTTGATGGAGGAATAGTCAGTTTTTGCCCAAGAACCTTGGATCCAACGTCTTCTCAATCATCCGTAAGCTTTGTAATTGGTAGAATAACATTTTTTTGCATACATGATTTCTTCTTACAATTTAATAGATTGAGTAATATTAAAAGGACAATAAAAAACTAGT
>NW_023355485.1:0-6456 GCF_001411555.2 Juglans regia
CGCACTTTTCCATCACACTAGGGTTCACAATAAGGCGTCTTTATATACCCACATATTCATGCAAATTTTCAGTTTTTCCCTTCCCGTTCTAGGGTTTTCACATCACATATATATATATATATATATATATATATACACACACATATATTAGCCCATGCATAGAGAAACTGCCTTTGTGACGTTCACTGCCGCCAGCCACTTCCCTCAGCCTCTTGTCGCACGAATCAATAGCCTCCAATGGACACCACCATCCAACCACCACGTAAGCCCTAACTCCTCCACGCACGACGAATGCAACACCCTTGTTTAGCCACTGTGTGAAACTGCCTAGCTCCATGCACAACATCTAGCTCCATGCACAGCATCTAGCAACGCTGACCAGCATGTCGAGGTCTCCCACGCACGTCGAAAGCCACCAAGCCATACTTTAAACCTCCATTGTTCTACCCTGCACCATTGTACCCCACACTTAGCCACCCAACGTAGAAGCTCTGTCGCATGCATCACCGAAACACCCCTTTTTTGCATCTCAAAACAGAGCACCACTCAACCCTTTCGGTGCCGCTAGCCACGGCAATGGAAGTCTAGCAACGTTGACTCCCAACCACTCTGTGATCTCCTGCCGCCCCAACCACCCTGTCGTCGTCTCTTGCTACCTCAGTGAGTATCTCGCATGGTATCCCTCTCACTGTTCTCTCTCTCTCGCTCATCTCGCTCTCTTTCTCTCAATACGCCGTTGTTGGGACAGCCACCTTCCACCGCAACCAACTCCGCCATGACCTCTTTCCCCCACGGTATTGTTGCCTCTTAGTTTTCCATGGCTAAGTGCTACTGCCGCACTCATGTCTTGGTCCTCTGTTTTTGTGGTAGTTTACTTAAAAAGGAAATATTTTTGTGTCTCAGTTAACCTAATAGAAGAGATTTACTATTACCATTTTGCCCCTTAGTATGATGTTTCCAGATATATTATTTCGAATGTTTAGGTTAATGGATTTATATTTTAATGAGTTGATTATGTATATTGGGTTTGGAATCATGATTTTTATATTACATGCATTAATGTTTTTTTTTATTTGGACATAGATGTATGGACTTATAGTACTAAGTCAATATACTGATGCTTTTAACAGAGTAATTATAAGTTGATCATGTTTTAGTTGTTATATATTAAACTCATTTTGTATGAGTTTTGTTTTAAATACAGATTAAATAGATATTTGAAATATATTATTAGTATTAATATATTTTTTAGAAGTACATAGAAGTGCAAAATTTTATTTTGAACTCTTTAAAGAGAAACTAATTAGTCTACTTTTATTAAATGAAATATTTGCTCTACTACTTTAATCAGTTTTGTTTTAATGAGTTTTTAAACCAGAAATGCATTTTATGGCATAATTTTATTTATTATTAATATTATTATGCAATTTTAGAAATATTCTGAGTTTAATAGTTATGTGGATATTGAGGAATTTAGAAAGTGATGATATTTTAGAATTAAGAGAAATTTTAGATATTTGAGGAATTAAATTAAGTACTTCAGGTGTAATATGAGATTATCTGTTCATTGGAGATTTATTTAAGTTACATGAATTTTTATAGGTGATGATTGACAATTGTTCAGTATTGTTGTGGAGAATTTTTTGTAAAGCTAAGAACTCCAGGTAAGCGAAATTCATATACTAGTTTTGCATAAAAGAAATAAAATGAGGTTGATTTTGAAAATATGCATGTCTGCTTTTGAAAATAAATCTGAAAACGGTCTCAAATGTTTGTTCTGCATATGCATAAATTCTATATAAGAGAAAGTATTTTCTGTCATAACTAGTTTAGACATGAGCTAATTTTGTACATTCTGTTTCTGAACTATGCAAAAAGAGTGAATATTTAAATCTAAAAGTTTTGTTGTGAATAAGTGAAAATGTTTTGATTTTGTTTATTTCGAACATGTGAAATGATCTAAAGGTTTTTAGTTTTCGGTTTTGATATGATGTGGCATCTGAAAACCTTAGCATAAATTTATGATTCTATATCTAAATATGATCTGGTTCCGATATTGTTCTGTTTTGTTTCTATTAAGGTCCAGCCACGGGTATAATGGTGGTTTAAAACCCTACCACGGAGTGAAACATGGTATACAACCTAGCCATGGATATAATGGTGGTTTAAAACCCTACAACGGGGGGTGAAACATGGTATACGGCCTAGCCACGGGTATAATGGTGGTTTAAAACCCTACGACGGGGATGAAACATGGTATACGACCCAGCCACATGTATAATGGTAGTTTATAACTCTACCATAGGATGAAACATGGTATACGGCCTAGCCACATATATGATGGTGGTTTATAACCATACCACAAGGGTTAAGCATGGTATTTATTCCAATGCAATGCTCCGATATGATATGAAAATGATGTCTCAGTTTATGATATATCGAAGGATTTTTTAATAAGAAAGTTTTTCTTAAAGTTTCACTCTGATGTCTTGTAACAAGTTTTGTTTATGCATTTTGAAAGTAAATGTGTTAGTTCTGTATTTTGAAAGTAAATATTTTGTTATGCATACTGAATTTTATAAATGCTCATGTTTATATGCTAGTATAAGTTCTTTGCTTACTGAGTTGTTAATAACTTACCCCTTATCTCCACAATATTTTTTCAGATATTTTGATGGTTCAGCTGAGGATCAAGATTATGAGGCATTGGGTGAGATGATTTAAGTATAATGGATTAAGCATATAAAGTTTTTATGAGTCTTGTTGATTTTTATTAAGAAATTGTATTGTGTTACGATGACTTGGCATTTTGAAAAATTGGTTTATTAAGGAAATTAGTTTGAATCGAAATTTCTATATGATATTGGGAATTTGGAGTCTATTATTATATTGTTAAAATATGAGTTTTAAGTGATAGGAAGTAACTCTCCGACCCTTGCGGGACCAAGGCGTTACACCAAGTCTCAACCACGACAAGTGTTAATGATAGAAATTCTAAATTCACATACTAATAACTCAAAGCATGTCTAAAAGTTTGGGACTCAATAACTCCACCACTACATATAGCATATATTTATACCTCGACAAGAGAATAATTATGCAGTAATTTTACCCATAAAATTTTTTCAATCGCACAAGCCCACTGAATTTCAAGACTGACTTTTCCTCTTACTACGATTTCTGCTTTAACAAGGGGGCTACGAATGTGATTTTTCCTCTTGCTTGCTTTGAAGTTTTAATATAGGAAAGCACCGTAAGTTTCACCCATTTACCTTCTACATTGCAAATTCGGTAACAATATGACAAAAAATTCTAAAAGAAAATTTCCCCAAGTACTCCAAGTGATAAAATCCCAAATCCAACAACCCTAACCCTAGCAAATCTAAAAACCAACCCACCAAATTAGATAAAACCAAGACAACTGCAAAAGTGGTGTACAACCACAACCCCCTGTCCATTGTTCCTTACCTTCAATCAATGTTCGCCGAACAGAAAAAAGAGAGGGAGGAAAAAGAGACAAACACAAATAGATAGAGAGAAGGGGAGAGAAAGAGGAGAGAGAGTGACTCACCAGCTAGGCAAGGCTACGACGGGCTCGGCAGCACGCTGATGACGATGGGATGGGCGATGGAAATGTGAGGCGCAAATGGGTAGAGAGGAAAAAAAATAAAGATACAGGCCTTGTGCGGGGGAAAACATGGAAGGAATAAGGGATTTAGGGCAAGCTCAAAACGAGTTATGTGATTTTCTGTCTTTTAATTTTTAACATTGACTTTTTGCGACGGTTTTATTTCACCACAAGTAGTAAGCTTGTAGTCGCAAATAATTTCAACACATTTAGCAGCCATTTAATGTTGCCGTAAAAGATGCAAAAGGTGTTGAAATTAGTTTTTTCCATCCAAATTATTTGCGTCAATTTTAATTTGATCACAAAAAATTATTTTTAGAGATGAATTTTTACTCGTCGGAAATAAAATGGTGGTAATGCACAAAATTTGTATTAGTGATGATAACTTGCGACGAGTTTAAATCTAATGCAAAACATCATGTATTAGCATCAATTTGTGTAAGAACGGAAATGATATGGTCGCAACAACCCTATAATCATAGTGTCAAAAATACTCGTCGCTAAAAGAATATGTATCATCGCAATTGTACAATATAATGTTGTGAAAGATTCAAATCGTTGCTTACAGTACGATGATGAGGCCTATTTTTTGCATCGAGGGAAAATGATGCAATAGGATAAAATTGTGGATGCAAAAGATGCAGAATTGTTTGTTTTCCTGAAAATCACCCTTAACGATGGAAACTTGTGACTAGTGTAAGTTGGATACAAAAAAATAATTTTTAGCGTCAATTTCGGTAGGGATGAAAATTAATTGGCCGCAAAAACCCAATATTCTTGTATGTAAACATATATGAACAACTCAGTAAATAGAGAACATATACTAGTATGTAAACATGAGTCTTTTCAAATAGTTCAGAGTGCAGAAACAAAACATTTCAGTTCCAATATGCAAATCTCAAAAACTTGTTATCAGAAAATTAGAGCGACATTTCAAATTGTTCATATTCTAAAATCAACTGTTCATATTCAAAGACCCATTTGGCATAACATGACTGAACATCTTTATCTTATCATATCATATACCATCTTTAACCCCCGTAGTAGGATTGTGCTATCCCTGGTGGCCAAACTAGACAGTATCAGAATGTGAAGTTTTCCCTTATTCATTTTCGGAGCCTCAAGTGTGTACACAGAAAGAACACGCAGAAAAACCATTTTGGTTCCAAAGTGGGTGCACTCATATCAGAGACATTGGTACCAACCATATAATAGAATCAGAATCATCATATTAGAACTAGAATCAAAATCAGAAAGTCATGCCAAAGGTTTTTCATATGCATATAATATGAAACAGAGTCCTGAACATATTCATATAATTTTCACATATTCAAAACAAATTCAGAACATCTTCATATAACATGTACAAAATTTTCATTTTTCATATTCAATCTTTTGCACATATCAGAAACAACATATCAAAATATTACTCATGTCTACATTAGTCATGTCAGAAAATATTTTTCTCTCTTATACAGATTACATGAGTAATGCAGAACACATAACTAAGGTTATTTTCACATTTTCGTTTCAAAACATATCATGCATATTTTCTTAAACCAACTTCAATTCATTTTCCTTTTATGCAAAGTCTAGCATAGGAACTCTGCTTACTTGGATTTTTTAATTTCTCTGAATTTTCTTACAATAGTGTCAAGAGAATATCAACCGTCACCTGTAAAATAGTTACGTAACTTGCGTAAATTTCCAATTGAACACATACTTTGTAATTAAAACCTGAAATATAAAAATCTATATTTTCCTATGTCTAAAAATCATCGAGACTCAAAAATATCAACTCTCCCCAAAATACCTTGATTCCCACATAGTTTATGCAAACAATTACACAATTAAAACCTAAGATCATATTAACCACATAATTTGGCCTTCTAACATTTTCCATGCACCTGTTCTTTGACCCTTGAAACATACTCATATTAAATCCCTGACATTCACCTCGTGGCTTATAAACATGTGAAGCTCATAAAAAATAAATAAATAAATAAACAAAATGTGCAGTAGTGGTGCAACCAATAGCATGAACGTATGACTCCTACCTTCAGTGTGTGTATGGCCAATCTATGATCATCTAATATTAATCTAGACCCGAACTTACATATAGAGAGAGGACTATGTGAGAGGAAGGTGAGGTGCTGTGAGAGAGAGAAAGAAGTAGGAGAGACAGAGAGAGAAATATAATATGAGAGAAACTGAGAGAGTCTCACGTCGGGAGAGGGATTGCCAAGAGGTAGGAGCAGCTGAGGCTCGGGTAGAGCTGGAAGGGGAGGATCCCATGCCACGTAGTCTCCAACGTGGTTGTGGTGTAACTTGCAGCTAACTGCCAAGTGGGTATTGACGGCAGTGGAACTTTGGTAATGCCATGTGTCTGTTGCCGGCGAGGAACTGTGGCTGAAAACTAAGTGCTTGGGGAGGAGTTCAGATTGCTCTATTTTGGTGTAGGGGAATAGAGGATGATGGAGGTTTGCGTGGTTGTTCCTACACGCGGTTCTAGGCTTGCTATGGTGGCGTGGGTTGGAGGTTTGAAGTAGTGGGCCTGGCAGCTTCCATCGTGCAGGAGAGAACTCGACATCGTTGGGTTGTTTCCATTGGGTGGTTCTCGGTGCAGGGTTGCACATACCTAGGTTGAATGGTTTTCGGCGTGCTTGGCGCTCAATGTAGGAATATAGGAAAAAAAACGTGGAGGCTTGCGAGGTTGCTGCGTGGAGCAACTAGGGCTTCCATGGTGGTTGGAGGGTGGCACCCGGTGATTTACCTGATGAGGAACTCAACCGAATCCTGCATGCTCGATGGCTTAGCTTGCTTTTGGT
>NW_023355486.1:0-3190 GCF_001411555.2 Juglans regia
GACATTTGAAACTGTTCATATTCTAAAATCAACTATTCATATTCAAAAACCTCTTCGGCATAACATGACTGAACATCTTCATCTTATCATATCATTAATTTCATATCATATCGTATCCTACCATCATATCATATCATATACCATATTTAACCCTCGTGGTAAGGTTGTACTATCCCTAGTGGCCAAACCAGGAAGTATCAAAATGTAAAACTTTTCCATATTCATTCTCGAAACCACAAGTGTGCACACATGAAAAAACATGTAGAAAAATCACTTTATTTTCAAAGTAGGTGCACTCATATCAGAGATGTTGGTACTAACCATATAATAGAATCGGAGTCATCATATCAAAACCAGAATCAGAATCAGAACAAAATCAAAAAATCATCCCAAAGGTTTTCAGATGCATATAATATCAAACAGAATGCTGAACATATTCATATCATTTTCACATGTTTGAAACAGATTCAGAATATCTTCATATAATACGTACAAAATTTTCATATTTCATATTTGCTATTTTGCACATTTTAGAAATATCATGTCAAAATATTGCTCATGTCTACATTAGTCATGTTAGAAAATATTTTTCTCTTTCATACAGATTTCATGAGTAATGAAGAACACATATCTAAGTTTGTTTTCACGTTTTCTTTTCAAAACATATTATGCACATTTTCATAAACCAACCTCAGTTCACTTTCTTTTTATGGAAAGTCTAGCATGGGAATCCCACTTACTTGAAATTTTTAGTTTCTCTGAATTTTCTAACAACAGTGCCAAGGGAATATCAATCTTCAACTATAAGATAGTCACGTAACCTGGATAAATTTTCAATTGAACACATACTTTGTAATTAAAATTTGAGATAAAAAAATCCTCGGAACCCAAAAGTATCAACTCTCCCCAAAATACCTTGATTCCCACATAATTTCTCCAAACAATTACACAATTAAAACCTAAGATCATATTAACCCCATAATTTGGCCTTCTAATATTGTCCATGCACGTATTCTTTGACCCCTGAAACATACCATATGACTCCTACCTTCAGTGTTTGTATGGCTAATTTGTGATCCTTTAATATTAATCTAGACTCGAACTTACATATAGAGATAGATGACTATGTGACAGGAAGGTAAGGTGTTTTGAGAGAGAGAAAGAAGTAGGAGAGACAGAGAAAGAGAAATAAAATATGAGAGAAATCGAGAGAGGCTCACATTGGGAGAGGGATTTCCAAGTGGTAGGAGCTACTTAGTCTCGGGCAGAGCTGGAAGGGTTCTTCGGTGGAGGATCCCGTGCCAAGTAGTCTCTGATGTGGTTGTGGTGTAACCGGCGGCTAACTGCCTAGTGGGTATAAACGGCAATGGAATTTCGGCAATGCCATGTGTCTGTTTCCGACGAGGAACTATGGCTGAAAAATAAGAGCTTAGGGAGGAGTTTAGATTGCTCTGTTTTGGTGTAGGGGAAATAGGGGATGATGGAGGCTTGTGTGGCTATTCCTACATGTGGTTCTAGGCTGGCTATGGTGGCGTGGGTTGGAGGTTTGAAGTAGTGGGCCTGGCGGCTTCCGTCATGCTGGAGAGAACTAGACAGCGTTGGGTTGTTTCTAATAAGTGGTTATCGGTGCAGGGTTGCATGTACCTTGGTTGAATGGTTTCCAGCGTGCTTGGCACTTATTGTAGGAATACAGGAAAAACAAACATGGAGGCTTGCGAGGTTGCTGCATGGAGGAACTGGGGCTTCCATGGTGGTTGGAGGGTGGCGCCCGATGGGTTACCTGATGAGGAACTCAACCGAATCTGACATACTCGACGACTCAGTTTGCTTTTGGCATGGTGTAACTCATGCATGGTTAACTGCGGCTTCAAGTGGTGGTTCCCATGCGGCTTCTTGGCAGTTTGGTCACTTAAGGTGGCATCTAGAGAGGGGTTGGTGTTGGTTGGCCTGGAGGAGCATGGGGTGGATCAATGTGGATGGTGGTGCTGCGATTGGCGATGGAGAACAGGGAAAACCGAGTGAAACTCAGCAAACCCAAAATCGCAGGGGAGAAGACTCGACAGAGACTAACGAGTGAGAGTGATATGTTGTGGGGGGTGGGGGGTTAGAAAACAGATTGAAAAAGGCGTGGGAAGGTGGGAATATGGGGGAGGAAAAATCTAGGGGAGCAAGTAACCATCAAGGTGGAGAAGGAAAAAGGGAAACGAAATCCCCTCACTTAAAACGACATATTTTCGGCGAGTATGTTGTTTCTTTGTGGATGGTTCTGGGTGTTACAATCCAACACCATAAGTGTAAAAGAGAAATTCTTGTTGCAGTCTTCAAATGGGGACTCTCGGTGCACACCCTACGTGGCTATTATAAAATGCACAATTTCATTTAAGTGGGTACTCGGAAAAGACAATGTTCCATTGAAATGCACAGTTCCATTTAAGTGGATGGAAAGCCAAGAAATCTCAGCCAAATGAAACGCATCGTTTAAGCCCCATCCTCATCTTCCAGAGCTTTAACCTCATGAGCCCTAAGTTCTAACTGAAGAGACATATCAGCCATATCTTCATGATTCTTGGTTCTCCATGATCGTTTCCCCACATCTCTCCTTATATACAGCTATTGTGATCTCTTTTTTATTTTTGACAATACATTAGTCTTGCACTACTGTAAATAGCATTTTCATAGGTTTTGTTCACAACTGTATACTTTCCATCCTTATTTCTTATATAGTTGTAGACCTATATTTTTGTTCTCTGTAAATGCTTTATAAATGGAATATGAGCCATGCATATTGCAGGCTATTTTTCTCCTTCTTACATGGTATCAAGAGCCACGAGTGGATTTTTGTCAAAATGTCTTCCTCCTCTCCCTCTTAGATTCTTCCTATGGACGAGCTGGCCTCCTTTGATCTGTTCTCTTCCAAAACAAATTTCACAGACATTTCCATTAAACTAGCCTCCACAAATTAGCTGCTATGGAAAGCCCAGGTTGTTCTCATTTTACGTGGTCATGGGCTCCTCGGCTATATCACAAATGAATTCCCTTACCCGTCTACAATTATTACTATTACTGATGGTAATCTAACTATCAACCCTGTTGCTGCCAAATGGCTATGCATAAATCAACTGATCCTTGGTTGGATCAACATCTCATTGTCCGCTGCTCCTCTTTCTCAGGTGATCAACAGTAAGACCTC
>NW_023355487.1:0-1895 GCF_001411555.2 Juglans regia
CGGCCAGAGATTGAAGAGAGGAGGGAGGGAAATTTTGAGCAAGATTTTAGATGTGCAATTCTAAAAAATCTCGACTAGATTGAATTATGGGCAGGGCATTGATGTTATTCACACAAATGGCAAATGAAAATATTATCTAGGAGTGTGCACAGAGTCCCCCCTAGACGTGCAAAATTACCCTCAAATCGTTTCATGCTTCCATTTTACGATATAGCAGCAATATAAAAGGCGTGACTCCTTGTGACTTACTTTACTATAAGAGAAATAGTCCATGTCATTTTCAACTGAATTTTTTATTCTATGTTGTTTGGAAAATCATCAAATTAGTGACTTATATGGAGTTTTTTTTAACCATTAAAATGCCACATCAGAAATAATGATCATTTGACAAGTATCATGAATATCAAGTGCATTTTGCATGTAACAACTATTTTCAAAGTGTGAAAGCCATGGGCTATTCCACCCACCAACTCTAAAAATCTTTCATGACTCCCCATCAACGAGCAACAATTGAAAAGTTATGTTGATAATGCTTGTAGCTTCAGCACTGTCACGCGTGATCCCCACATCCTACAACAATATTGAATTGTGTCTGTATTAGGGGTGTACAAGAACCGACGAGACCGACGGGAATCAACAACTGGAGTCAAGAACCGGCCTGAACCGGTGGAGAACCGGTAGGCTGGCGGTAGGAAATATAAGAAACCGATATCAGTCGGGTTAGTCCTGGTCTTAACTAGGTTCATATTGCCGAACCGGCTGATATAATATATATATATATATATATTAAGTAAAACAACGTTGTTTCACTTAAGTGATTTAAACGGCGTTGTTTTACATGAAACGGTTAGAATATATATATATATATATATATATAAGTGAAACGATGCCGTTTGATTTAATGCACCAAATATTGTCGTTTAGATCTAGGGTTTAATAACCCTCCCCCTCCCCTCCTCTACCCGCCCTCTTCTTCATCCCAATCCTCTTTCTTTCTTCTCTCTCCTCTCAACCCTCAGCACAGCGCCGCAGCCCTCCCCTCCCCTCCTCCTTCACATCGCTCAACACTTGGCCTGTCCCTCATCTCTTCGAGATCTCTCATCCTTGGCCTGTCCATTACCTCTCCGAGGCTAAACTCTCTCAAACGTCCCTCACCTCTCTCGTTCTCCTCTCATCTCTCCCGTTCACCTCTCCTCCTAAGGTTTTTTTATGAATTTGTGATTTTGTTGTGAATTTTGATTGATTTGTTTTGAATTTCTTATGTGAATTGGGGGATAGTTTAGCAATCGATGGACCGACCGTGGAACCAATTGGTACCGACCATAAGATTCCAGCCAGTTCTCTCTATCACTGGGGGTTGGTTTCGATCGACACCACCATTTTAAAAAACTATCGATGCAGTATAAAAGGTTTATTGATTTTTGTGTTTGGATGATCATTTGGTAACGATTAGATTAAAAATTTAAAATTTTGAAATTGAGAAATATTTTGTAGTTTAGTGATATTTGGAAATGAAATTACGTGAAGTTTTGATAATTTTGAAAATTCTTTGCCAGTCCAAACATGCCCTCAGTTGTCGATAGTCTTTTGCTTATCATCTTTTCCCAAACCCTATGTTAAGGCAATGAGAAGTAATACAATCACAAAGATTTCACAAAATTAAACTCAAAAACTGATAATGTTTCATGTAATACGTTAAATTTACTTTACAAAAAAATAACTTTATAATCTAACGTACCACATCAAGTCACGTTAGTGTGTGAGTTTTCTTTTGCTTAATTCTTTTATGGGAAAAGCATTTCTCGATCTATTTTACAAAAAAAAAAAAAAATTATAATATAACGTACTATGTCAAACAACGTCAATTTGTGAGTTTTTTTTTTTTTTTTTTTTTA
>NW_023355488.1:0-357 GCF_001411555.2 Juglans regia
CTTGGCCATTGACTATTCAACCATTCTAATTAAAGTTCACTTCTTTAAAATTTTGTATCCTTTCAATCACGAAGTGAAATCAATGAATTCTAGAAAAGTGCACCTATACATTCACATACATGCATTCTCTTGGCCATTGACTATTCAACCATTCTAATTAAAGTTCACTTCTTTAAAATTTTGTATCCTTTCAATCACGAAGTGAAATCAATGAATTCTAGAAAAGTGCACCTATACATTCACATACATGCATTCTCTTGGCCATTGACTATTCAACCATTCTAATTAAAGTTCACTTCTTTAAAATTTTGTATCCTTTCAATCACGAAGTGAAATCAATGAATTCTAGAAAAGTGC
>NW_023355489.1:0-990 GCF_001411555.2 Juglans regia
TCAAGAAACCTACTTCAATAGTTTGGAGTCATTTCACCAAACTAGAAGGTGGTGACCCAAGTAACCCTCAAACCAAGTGTAACCATTGTGGAAAAATTTATGGATGTCACTATAGGAAACATGACATCTCACAATTAGAGGTGCATTTAGAAGATCAATGCAAAAAAAATCCAATATTAAGATCATTACAAAAGAAAAACCAATTTAGGCTAGAAATTGGACTTAAAAAAATGGCGGATGAGAGTAGTGGGGGTGCAACTTTGAGGGGGTATACTAAGTATGATCTCGATGAGTGTAGAAGACAGCTAACTCGTATGGTCATCATGGACGAGCTACCTTTTCAACTTGTTAATGGGAAAGAGTTCCAAGCGTATTCTCGCTACTTGGAACCAAGGTTTAATATTCATTCTCGCAACACAGTGGCAAAAGATGTAAAAAAATATTTTTACATTGAAAATGAGAAGTTGAGGGGTCAATTGACGGATCAATTTGTTTGTCTCACCGCTAACAGTTGGATATCGATCCAAAATTTTAATTATATGTCTTTGACTGTGCATTTTATTGATTGTCATTGGACATTGCAAAAGAAACTTATAAAATTTTGTAAAATCACTGATCATAAGGGTGAGACAATTGGGAAGGCCTTGGAGGTTGCAATAAAGGAGTGGAGATTGACCCGAGTTGTTACAGTTACAGTCGATAATGTCTCGTCTAACGATGTCGCATTGGGACATCTGAAGACCTATCTTAGAAAGGTAAATAAGACACTCATAGGTGGTGAGTGTCTGCATGTGAAATGTGGCACATATTCTGAATCTGATTGTCACTGATGGTTTGAGGGATTTTCATAACTCAATTGCTCGGGTTAGGACTGCTGTGAGATGAGTGAGATCTTCTCTTTCGAGGTTGGAAAAATTCAATGTTGTTGCGAGATCTGCGGGCCTAACATCTGAGAAGGGCCTTTGTACTGATATACCTACACGATGGAAC
>NW_023355490.1:0-1446 GCF_001411555.2 Juglans regia
TAGAGGTCCAAGCAACAAGAGTTGGAGGCTCAATGAATAAATTAGGCAGCAGATATGGAGGCAAAATTAATTTAATCAAGCAGCGGATATAGTGGCGTGATCGAAACAAAATATGCAAAAGAAGAAGGAGATTCAATCCCAAAAAATATTTGAACAGATGCAGTTACTAATGTTAGCCCAGATATTTATACCACCACCAACTTAAAACTTATTTTCTTACTTTATCTATTGATTTATTTTGTTGTATTGCAACATTTGAACAATTGTGATGTTTTAATTATAATATTTAAATGTAGTTTTATTATTTTAAATGTGTAGTTTATTGTATCATGATTATCGTTCAAACGTAATATATTCAATTCAAACAAGCAATTATTACTTATTACCGTTCGAACACTTTTTCGCCACCATACAAACGAGAAACCCCAAAACCATTCGAATGGATCCAAAATTCATAACTTTGGTTCGAATAGATTAATAGTAAGTTCAAACACTCTAGATTTTTTTACCATTCGAACACATACTAGTGTGTTCGAACAACTTTGTCATCATTCGAATGAGAAATGAACCATTCAAACAACAATTGTTGAATGAAACATTCAAACATATTTTTTAATTTGAACATTTCACAAGCAGGTTCGATTGGATTATTTATGTTCGAACACTAAACGATTTGTTCGAAAAACAAGGAAAGCGTTCAAACACTTTATTCATTTGAATATGATCAAATAAATTCGTATCATTCGAATTAAATTTTCGTGACGTCCGAACGGATACCTGATTGTTCGAACAAGTTTTTTTCCTCTTCGAACAGGATATTTGGATGAAATCGTTTCGGCTCCAAAAAAAAAATTCGTTCAAATGGGTCAGCCACATTTCGTCCCTAAAAGTACTTTTTTAGACAGGAAAAAAAAAATCCTCTCCGAAAACTTTTTGAGACGGACTTTTTAAGACAAATTTAAGATACTTTTTGCATCTCTAAAAAGTTTTTGGGACGAAAATTTTGTTTTAAGGAACGAAACTTTTCATCCCAAAAAACTCATTCTCTTGTAGTGATCAACCAAAACAACTTAGTGAATTTAGTTTACAAAAGATTCCTCTTCCAGTGCAAGCATTATTTCATTTCCCACGCCCACTTCAAATTTTTCCTATACATTTTCTTAGTTCCACCATCTCTTCCCTTGCACAGTCACCATGGAAATAATGTAGAACCGTACCACAAAATTTCCTCCTTATTTTACAAAAGAATCAACGCCCTGAGTAAGCAGAAACAACTGCAGCAAAGCAGCATAAAAACAACAACTGTTGCACCAGTCTATTTGTGCTGCTTCACCAATCAATTCCTCTTCTCTCATGCTACTATAACATCCTCCACCATCATGGAAATCATGGAAGCATCCCACATCAGCATCAGCAACTTGAAGCACAAATAGAAATGAAAGCAAG
>NW_023355491.1:0-20813 GCF_001411555.2 Juglans regia
TATTATTATTATTATTTCTGTCCAACCCTTGAATCCTCTTGATGATACAACTCCTCTTACCGGATTTTTTTCTTCTATTTTGAATTTCAAACGCGAAATCTAATCCACTCACATCACATGCACATGCACTCGCACGTCTCTTTTTTTTTCTAGGGTTTTCTTCTAGGTTCTCAAACATATATTCATACGCATGGCAAGCCGCAAGTTCTCCTCCGTAAATCCTCCTCTCACGCATCAAACGTACGCATGCACGACTCCTTTCTTTTCCTCCGCTTGCACGACACTGTATTTATTTATACACTCACGCACACGGAGCACCTTTCACAGACCTCCTCCCCACAGTTCGTCCACACACTGGCCAGTTGCACCCAAGACCTTCTCCGTGTCGACCACCGTAAACCATAGAAATAACCTCACTTGCCGAGTTGGTCTGCATCGATTTCTTCACACAGCAAACTCACGTTATCCCCATGCAAACCCATACATCAAGCCCTCGTCGCTGCCCTCCACCATCGTCACGCAGCCAAGCCTTCACGTGCGCCACTACACAAGCACGGCAACCACTTGCGACGCCTCTGTTTTCCACACTCAAAAACAGAGCACTGAGCTCTTCGACCGTAAGCCACAGCCCGGCCACCCTTAGCCACAGAACTCGCCGACGCCACCACTGACCACCATAGAATACATCGGATCACCCTCAGCCGCCAAGGCACGCCGTAGCAGCCACGGACGCACCACTGTTTTTGCACGTCCGAAACAGAGCATGCTGTCCCCTTCTCCACAGTAGCCACCGTAAGAGACACCGAACCACCTCTCCCACGGCACAGAAAGTACCGACCAGCCTAACTCCGTCGAGCCCACTCCGTCCCGGTAAGCCTCGACCGTCGTCGTCCCCCTCTTTCTCTCGGTTTGTTTGCGGCTTGACTGAACTCCCGCTCTCCTCCTCTCGGCGTCAACTCCCACTCTCCTCCTCTCGGCGTCATACCACCACTGCCCAGAGAACCCAGTCGCGTCTCCGGTCCTTCCCCAGCCACCCAGAGCCGCCGCGCATCAGCTTCCTCTCTCGGTGAGCATCGCACCCTACCCGATTTTATGCATTTCCTTTCACGCGTAAACCGGATCATGCAACCTGTAAACCATTCTTTTCTTTAGGTTAGTTATATTACAAAAATGCCCCTCTATTTTATTTTCCCAAAATACCCATGTACAGTATGTTATTTTCCAAAAATATCCTTGCTTATTTAAGACTAGTGGGTAAGGCTATTTTAGTGTCGGGAAGTGTTTAGGTTTAGAAAATATAGACTATTTTAGTAGTTAGTTTTTTTTAAATAGAATCACTTGTCTAATTAGAAATTTATGCAAAATACGTGTTTATTTTTTTATAGGCGACCGATTTCGTGCCAAAAAAAAATAGTGGATTAGCATTGCAAGGTAAGTAGCATGATCATATCCTTACGCTTATGTACAGTGAGCTGTTTGTCTTTTTATAAAAGATATTATGCATGTATGCCCTTTATTGGAAACCCTTTTTACGTACCCAAAACATGATAAAATTATGAAAAAGTCATGATTTTATGTGAAAGATTATTCATGAAATTATTTATGAAATGCATGATTTTATGTGAAAGATTATTCATAAAATTATTTATGAAATGCATGATTTTATGTGAAGATTATTCATAAAATTATTTATAAAAGAAAAATCATGATTTTATGCAATGAAACACGTATCACGACATTTATGAAAGAATACGATTTCGTTTGAAATCTATGATACGATATGACAAGTATGTATGTGATTTCTTTTGAAATCTATGAAATGACAAGTATGCAAGTATGATTTGATAAAATATGTAACGGCCTATGTTATGATATGAAAATGGTACCTATGCTATGGGCATATTGCATTGCCAGGTCGTACATGCTGGTAGTGCACCCAGTATTGTCTTCCTTATGTATGGATTCCACAACCCGCGGCCACGGGCGGAATCGGAATCTTTTTAGATTCGCTAACCCTAACTCACGGGGGTCAACAATGGGTAACGGCCTATGATAAGTGAAAGATAAGTTAATGTTCATGCTCATGTTATTTATGCATGTATTTTTGAATACGCACGCTTTCCAAGACACATTATGTTTATTATGTTTACTGTATGATGTGTTGCTTATTGAGTATTCGACTCATTTTAGTTTGTTTTCATGTTTTTAAACCCCCCCAGGTGATGACATTTATGAAGATGAGACTGCAGGACAGGACTTGACTCCGGGAGGCAAGGCTGAGGCCTAGACAGATTTTGCTATGATTATTTCTATGGTTTAAATAAATTATTTTGATAAGCACATAAGACTTCTGTATTTTTTTTAATAAATGCTTCCGCAGACTTTATTTTAAATTTTCAGTATTTATTGAAGTTTGTTATTTTATGGAATTCTTTCGTATCTGGCGCGTTGTTAAAAAGGAAAAGCTTTTTATATTTAAGTTTAGTAGTAGCACACTGGCTCCTCGAAAATTCTAAAATGTCTTTTCGGGAACGGGGTGTTACAGTTTTTCCTGTACAATGCCTTCTGAAATGGCACGAAAGATGTTTTACAAAAACATGATTTGTGTAAGTGTTCAAAGGTATACGTATATACGGTCCTCCTTGGCTGCCCTTTTTTACGCACCCAAAAGTATTAATTGTAAGCATGTGAATGGATGACTATACGCAGTATCTATTGTATGTATTTTTCATGAAAAGAAATGTTGAGGCTTGTGCCTCGAGCTTTGACTGACGCGAAGAAAGAGTTTTCAAAAGTCCCTATGAACTGATGGTTTTAGAATGCCATGAACCGATGCTTTAAATGATGCCATGAAAGACGCTATTTAAGCCCATGCTTTTAAATGGCGTTTTCCATGAACGAACTGTTAAATGAAAGATAGAGTTTAAATGAACTGAAAGAAATGACTGAACATTTAATGCATGAAAATACGTAACGGCCACATGAATGAATGAAAAGGGTACCAAATGAATAGGCAGATTGCAATGCCGGGTAAGTAGTACTGGTAGTGCATCCAGTGCTGCCCCCTAACTGAAAAGGGATTCTCAACCTATGGCCACGGGCCGAGTCTGGGTCCAAAGGAAGACTGCTAACTCCAACGCATGAGGTGTAACAGTGTGTACCAGCCAATGAAAGTGATAAGAAAGAATGTGACGCCCCCAGATTCCGCTTGGGATCGGACGGATATCCAAAACATCGGGACATGCAACACAAGGTTACCTACCCCCATTCATGACATATAAGATGCAATGTTCCTAACATGCATCTAGCATTATGCAATATTCACAGCGGATAATTTTTTTTTTTTTAGCAATATTATGCACAAAAATTATAATATTCCAAATAGTAAAAACATAAACCATGCATGCTTAAAACATCCACGATTACAGCATGGGTCTCAGAAGACTGTAATCATAAAACAATGGAGACCTGGCTCTTAATTACATTGCCAAAATACACTATTGGGCTAGTTCTTTGAGTAACTCGCGTAACTTTACTAACGATGCCAGAATACTATCCAAAGACCTAACTATGGAGGCTACAAGCTTCGTGATGCATCTACGGCGTCTAGTCAACCTTCTCCAGTCTGCCAGTGTTTGCTCCCTGCTCTGATCCTGATACATCGCCTACCATTCGGGAGGAATGGTAGTTGGCACTACCACGGTGAGATTTGATTACAAATCTCAGCAAGTTAATAGGAAACTTCCATAAAAGTTAATAATGCATGCATGGCAGTAAAAGCATGAATGCATAATCAAAGTCATAAGTATAGCATAACTTGACTTACAGCATGGCATAAATGACATAACTTGAACTGAAACTGAAACTTAGCTTGACGTGACATGGCATTTACGTGAACTTAAAACATCACAAGGACTAGCAACATAGCATGAATGTGAACTTGAAACATAGCATGGACTTGAAACATAGCATGAACGTGAACATACATAATTTGAATATGAACTTGAACATAACATGAACCTGAGCATGACATAACATAAATGTGAACTTGAAACATAACTTGAACATGAACTTGAAACATATTCTTGTCTCATGGAATCACCATGATTGAGTAATCTTATCTCATAGGGTTACCATGATTGACATGAACTTGAAACTTGACATGAACGTAAACTTGAACATAACATAACGTGAAACATGTTCTTTTTCAATAGACTTAATCATAAAGATGTCTAAACCAGCTGTGAGTACGTTAATACGTACTCCATAGTTGTTGTGGCTCCACATATTCTACTTGTCACAATTGCTATGTCTCGCGCGCTCCTGTGACCAGCAAGTTATGCCCCATTCGCAACCTATTGACTGTATTTCATCAACCCAGGAAATTTCACACCTATTTAGATACTCCAGCGTGAACAAAGGAGTTCCACTAGGATATTACCCCATCCTAGCACTTAGGGTCATGATTGACATGAGTAACTTAACTGGCATACATGACATTTCGCAACGTGGCGTAACATGAACGTGACATAAAAGACAGAAGTCCTGAAGTAGCGTAACATGACATGAACGTAAGATGACAAACATGACATACTTTGAGACATAAATGTAATAGAAAATATTTCATAACATGGTGTACAAGTAATAGACAATATTTAGTGACATGGCATAACATATAACAGAAAATATTTCGTAACATGACATAACATGTAACAGATGTCATATGTAATGTGACATACTTGTAACATATAGTAACATGTGATAGAATATATTATGTAACAGATAATATTTTTGTGATAAAATAATTCATGTAATAGATAAACATGTGATGGCATGGCATGGCATCTACAACAACATACGAACATAAACTGTAGTTCCCTTACCCATTACACATACACAGTAAACTGATAGTAAGTTAAGAGCTAACTTACCTCGATCGTTGTGTTTTAAGAGAATAAGCGCGAAACACAAAGAACTGTAAGAGGATATTTTAAAGGTTAGAACTATAATTACTAATAATTAAAAATGTGAAAAAAAATAATTTAGAGTAAAATTACCATTTTGCCCTTTATATGTGGGAAAATGATTATTTTACTCCTAACTTAAGGATTTCACATCCTAACTCCAAAATTTACATTCCTCATGTAAATTTTGTCATAGACTCACATAACAACTCAGAAAAGTTTAAAACCAATCACAACTATGAAAAACTCACAATAGCCGAAACATTTATAGACCATTTCTCTTGATTTTGGTTGCAATTTCTTCCATCTTCAAAACCCATGATTAAACCAAAATCTTGTAACGAGGATCTTCCTATCCTAAGTTTAAAAATACACTTAAAATATCCATTAAGAAAACCTAATCATCAACATCAAACTTTTTGTAAAAAGACCCAAACTTTTTAACAAAAAGTAAACCCTTAAATCACAAGTTTTGACCTTAATAAAAACATCTCCAAGAATTCCAAAAAAATCAAATCTTACTTCTAACATATTCATAACATCATTCTAAGATCAAACATGCTTTAAATCATCAAACAAAAGCCACCAAAAATCACAAAACAACACTTGGAGTTTTTAGTTTTAAACTAAGTCCAAAACATAAACTTTTCTCTCCACTAACTTTGATCAATCTCTTGATCCATGGCTTAAACACATGTGATCATCAAACCAAAACATATCATGGTTTACAAATGTGTCCTAAAGAAGATCCAACCATCAAACTTAAAATCACATGGCTAAAACTCAATAAAACATGGATCTAACCCAAAAAATCAAATCTTAGGCCTAACCGAAATCCTCTTGTATAGAAAAATCATACATTTACAAATAATACTAAATATCTTCAAAATAACATCCTATCATGTATATAAGAGGCTTAGGATCATCATATAAAAATATCAAAGCCTTTGGAATAAGACCAAACCACAAAATATTCCAACTTTCACAAAACCAAAACTGTTTTTCAACTTCCAGTTTTCAAGTTTCTAAATCTAAGGAAATCTATCATCAAAAGCTTTATCCATGCTACAAAACCTCAATGAAAATTCATAAACACATGCTAACAACACTCCATATAATTTTCAGACCAAGATAAGTCCATTAGCATGGTCAAAAATTCCAAAACATCTCATACTCTCCAGTTTCACACCCAGAATGACCTTTCCATGGTTAAAAATACTTTTTACCAACCAAATGAGCATGGAATAAGACTAATAAGATATTCACAAAAACTACACTCACTGATGAACAACTTATGTGAAGGAATCATCGTGCGAAAATACTTACAAAGGGTCAACAATGGCCACAGAAGAAGACCCAGAAATCTGCTTTAGAGAGCTCTTTTGGGTTTGCTCTCTAAGAACAGGGTGAAGAAGTGATACAATGGAATGAAATGTGCCTTGCACAACTTTATACTCCTGGAGGGGGAAGTTGTGGGCTTGAATGACCCATGATTGGAGTTGCCTATGTGACATAAAGTGGAGAATAGTGAGAGGAATGGACTGCCTGCAGCAGCTATGGGAGATGGAGGTTGATGGAGTGGATTTCTCCTTCACATCAAGGCACTATTGGGTGCAGCCAATGGCAGTGGATGGTCTGCCATGTGGGGGAGAAAACTTCTCCAAGAACCTTTGCCAAGGTGGCCAATTTCGTGGGCCTTGGTGGGCCCCAACCAAGTGGGCCTCAGTTTGGGGTTTAAAGGAGGTTTGGTTACGGTTTGAGATGCTATCAAGCCCAAAACTAATTTTTATTGGCCCAATCAAGTTTCCAAGATTTAAAAGGTTGAATAATGATGTCATAACTAGGATTTGATTAATTAATAGCATGTGGAAGTGATTTAATCAAGTGATTAAACACAAAGCTAGAAATCGGGTTAGAAAAGGTTTGGAGGCCAACTTTAGGGTTTGGGGAAACCGTTTAGGATTTCGGTTTCAATCAAGCTTTTGGGGTTTCAATTGGATTCCCACCATTTAGGGTTTCACTAGAATTGAAACCTTCTTTGGTCTGACACAATTTGGTTGATCAAATGAAACAAAGTTTTGCTTAGGTGGCTTGATCTCACACATTGACTTCCTTCACAAATCCATCTTATGGTTCCTCAAGGTGCCAAGTGTCTAATACTATTCACTATGTGTGGCTAAGATCTTGCCAAGTGTCCAAATAAAACTCCTCAAACCTAATTTGGACATTTCATAATGTGATTTTGAAAACTCTGCACTAGGTGCGCTTATCGAGGTTACTTTTCACTAAAAAAAAAAGCATAATAAACTTAATACTGAAAAATTCTAAATATTCATATTAACCTATAGTGAAAATTGTTTACCGATATTCAACCTCAAAGTGGTCCTAAAAATAATTTCATAATTTCCAACAGACGTTTCATCCGGAATTATGAAAATAGGCTATTGCGCCATAAAATCCTAAATAATCCATTGAGTCTAATGGCGTAAACCATAATGCATTCTGACACTTCTAATTACCTCAAATAATTAAACTCACATTTCTAGCATCAGAGTGAGTAATAACACTGACTATGTTGACAGTCTAAAACCTGTGCGATTAGTCAATTCGTAAAAACTTATGCGGTTTTCACGAGGTTCCTAAAGTCAATATAAATTTTACCAGTGAATTTCTAGTGGGCTGTTACAAAGAATGTATGAATCCATCGCATTCTTTAAGAAATGAAGGCACTGACGAAAGAAACATTTTACAAAGAGAAAACCCATTTTTAAAGAAAAACTCCATCCAGTGAGGTTTTCAAACGAACGCACGTATGCATGTACATATAGTATGTATGGTATGATGAATGCATGAATGAAAACCTATGTTATTATATTTTAACTGTACGAAGTAATACTTACGAATAATCTACTCATTTTAATTTTTATGCATGCCCCTCCCCCCTAGAGGGATTGAATGAGCAGCACACGTCAAGACGGACATGGCCCAAGGGGAAGAGCACAGAAATCTAGGCATGAGTGTTTGAATGTGGGATTGTAATAGATCTTGCATGTACTTCTCATGGAGACACCATGAAAACAAGGCTAAAAATCATGGAGAAGTGGTGACGAAACTAACTGGCAAAGTAGAGGTACGTCGCAAAGAAAACGAGGAGCTCAGAAATCCAGAGCGAGAGCAAGATGGTGGGGAGGCCAGTGACAATGAGCACAGGGGTCTCAAAACATGTAAGTGGGACCCAAAAAGGAAGAGGAGCAAAAACACATTAAGGACGAACTATGTAGCCTCAAAGAGAAGTACAAGGAAATAGCGTGGAAAGTAGGTGATGTGCTTAATTTCTATATAAGTTTTGTCATACTTTTACTCTTAATTTTATGCTAGTTTGTGTTTAATTTTCTTATTTATTGGAGTTTTTATTTATTTTGTTTATTTTTGTTTAGGAATAAATAAATCAAAGGAGTAATGGAAATTGAAGGAGTCATCAAGAGAATAAGAAACGTTCATTTCTTGAATTCCTGAAGTACCCTTCAGTATTTGGAGGATAACTTTTTCCAAACAATGCCAATAAGGGAAATTTCAGTGTTTACAAAAATCCTAGAGCAAATCCTAGAGCAAATCCTATCAGTGTTTACAAAAATCCTAGAGCAAATCCTAGAACATGTGTGTTAAAGCCTTGGCCGAAAATGAACATCTAAATGCAGAAAGGGCGCATCAAGTCAAATGTTGCAAAACTGTCGAATTCCAGAAATACCCTTCAGTATTTGGATCGTAACTTCTTGTCGCAAACCTCAATAAGGGCAATCTCAGTGTCTATGGAAAGCTGCGATAAAAACCTACAACTTTTGTGTTTAAGCCAGAGCCGAAAACAAACAACTTCAGGGAGGAAACGACATTTCAAGCAGGAGGTTGAAAATCTATAGAATTGGAGTTTATCAACAATAGAGATTCTTGATCTACATGGAGTTTCCTTCTTAACTCTTTAATATTCTCTTTGTATAATTCTCATTATGAATTTTAGAATTATTATGGTTTGTTTTGACTAGATTATGAACTAATCTCTATTACTAAGGCTACGATGTAGCCTCTCCATGACAAACCCGAATCTTATTTTTATGTAATCATAATTTTATCATTCCTTTTGAGTATATATCATTGAGTTTAATGCTTTCAATTATTTGGCCAATAGTTGAATGATTTGTTGTGCATATTAATTCGAGAGATGATGCATGTAGTTTAACTTCGTATGATATATGCCATGAATTGAACGAAAGACAAAAATGTGCCAATGTGATTTGTGCAGCTTTTATGTGAAATATTATTAATTTTAATGTGCTCAAATGGTTTTAAATTCGGATAGACATATCACAGATTATCGTATGTTGAGTAATTCTAATTCTACTCAAGAGAGGGTCTTAGATAAGTTCGAATTTTTCGCCGTCAAATAGGGTGATAATTGATTGATTGTATGGTTAGGATTTGGGATTGGATTGGTTAGGTGAGTCGGATGCCTTAGTGTTTTCTTCTTGGGTGAAATCTTCTTCTTTTCAAGTGTTTGGTTAGTTCTTCATTTGTTGATTTAATTTAATTTGTTGCTGCTTTTCAAATTCAAAATCCACGACTTTTCTTGATTTTCAAATAACTTAGAATTAGAACAATTTCAATAGTTAATAGGTAAATAGTACTCATGGGTTCAACATCTTTCTTATCATTATATTACTTGATACGATTTCGTGCACTTGCGAAATTTCACAACATGTTTTTGGTCCCGTTGCCGGGAACTACTTGTTTTCTATTATTTTTTATACCAACTAGTTCTAAGTTAATTTGAATTTTTTTTCCAAGTCTTGATTGTTAATTTTGTTTTTGTTTTTCTTTTCAAGATTCCCAAGTTGTGCATGAGACGTACTCGAAGCTTGAATTTAGTATCTTTTGACCTTGAAATTGGATGCATCCTTCATCGTTTGAACAAGGAGAATGAGGATTTCACAACCAAGAACAAAACAATGGAAGATCAACTAGGAAATAGGACTTTGGGAGATTATGTTGTCCCTTTGGTCACCGGACTTCTAGCACTAGACGACCTACCATTCAAGCCAATAACTTTGAGATAAAGTCAGCTATTCTTCAAATGATCGCTTCAACAGTGCAATTCAGTGGCATGCCACATGATGATCCAAATGCTCACATAGCTAATTTTCTGGAGTTATGTGATACTTTTAAACATAACAGGGTTTTTGATAATGCTATTAGATTGAGACTCTTTCGATTCTCCCTCCGAGACAAGGCAAAGTCATGGTTAAACTCACTTCCACTGTTAACCATAACTACTTGGGACTATTTGGCTAAAACGAGTCTAGCAAAGTTCTTTCCCCCTGCCAAAACTGTGAAGATGCGAAATGATATCACCACTTTTGTCCAATTTGATATGGAGTCGCTTTATGAAGCTTGGGAGAGGTATAAAGAATTGCTTAGAAAGTGCCCACATGATGGACTTCCTATTTGGATTCAAGTGCAAACCTTCTACAATGGTTTGCAACCTACAACACGTAGAATGATTGATGCAGCCGCGGGAGGGACTTTGATGGAGAAATCACCAGAAGATGCATATGAGTTGGTGGAGGAGATGGCAACCAACAATTATCAATGGCCAGTGGATCGAGTGACAACAAAAAGAACTCAGGGAGTTCACGAAATTGATTCTTTCTCAGCTTTAGCTGCTCAAGTTGCAGCTTTATCTAAGAAATTAGACAATGTCAATGTGAGTTCCATTCAATCTACTAATGCAATTTGTGAATTTTGTGATATGGGGGTAGATTGTCAAGTGGGAAATCCATTCGCCAATAATAGTTTGGAGCATGTGAACTTTGTGTCGAATTACCAATGACAAACCAATCCTTATTCCAACACTTACAATCCAGAACGGAGAAGCCACCCAAATTTCTCATGGAGCAAATCCCAGAATGTTGTCAAGCCTCCACCGAGTTTTCAAAGTCAACAACAAGAAAATGGAGGAGGTAATGGCACAATTTATGGCCAAGGTGGATGCTAAATTTCAAGAACATAACATTGCTTTAAAGAACAATGAGAACACCATGCAGAGCATTGAAAGGATGCACAGTCAATTGGCAACATTTATGTCTGAAAGGCCTCAAGGATTACTTCCAAGCACCACAAAAAACAACCCGAAAGAGCAAGTGAAGGCCATTACTTTAAGAAGTGGAAGGTAGCTTAATTTAGAAGAGAGAGAAAAATTCTGGAAAAGAGGAGATGACTGTGAGAGCCGCATCGCCAACCCCTGTTCCGAGCCCAACAATGAAAAACTCGATTAATCCTCCTGAGTCTTCTTCTCTTACTTCTCATTATGTTCCTCCTATACATTTTCCTCAAAGACTTCAGAAAAATAAGCTAGATAAACAATTTTCCAAGTTCCTTGATGTTTCTAAAAAGTTACATATTAAATTTCCTTTTGCAGATGCCTTGGAACAAATGCCTAGCTGTGTCAAGTTCATCGAGGAGATTCTATCAAGCAAGAGGAAATTAGGAGAGTATGAGACCGTGATGTTGATCGAAAAGTGCACTGCCATTTTGTAAAATAAGTTGCCACCAAAGCTTGAAGATCCAGGGGATTTTACTATTCCTTGTACTATTGGAAACTCTTATTTCGAAAAAGCTTTGTGTGATTTAGGTGCTAGCATAAATTTGATGCCCATTTCTATTTTCAAGCAATTGGGGATAGGAGAGGTCAAGCCCATTACCGTTTTACTTCAATTGGCAGACCGATCCATTAAATGACCAAGAGGTATAGTAGAGGATGTTCTTGTTAAAGTTGACAAGTTTATTTTCCCTGCAGATTTTATTGTTTTAGATATGGAGGAAGATAGAGAAACCCCACTTATTCTTGGTCGACCGTTCTTAGCCACGGGAAGAACTATCATAGATGTGCAACAAGGAAAACTAATATTACGGGTGCAAGATGAACAATTTATATTCAATGAGTTTGAAGCAATGAAATATCTGTCAACAACTGATACATGCTTCAACATAGATGTGATTGATGAACTTGTGGTAGAAATGTTTGAAGAGAGTTATCCTAAGGAACCACTTGAGGCATGTCTTGTTCAATCCGGCTCTTCCAATTCTGAGAATTCCAAGATAAGCAATTGTGCACACTATTTGGAAACATCTCCACCTTACTTGCCTAAAGGGAAGTCAGAAAACATAACATTGGGCGAAAGCAATACTCCACAAAAGCCATCCATTATTGAGGCCCCTTCTTTAGAACTCAAACCTCTTCCTTCTCATCTTAAAATGCTTATTTATATGATTTTTCTTTACTCGTAATAATTTCTTCATCTTTGACAGGTCTTGAAGAAGAGAAGTTATTTTGAGTTTTGAGAGCTCACAAGCAAGCTTTAGGATGGACTATAGCTGACGTTAAGGGAATGAGCCCTTCACTTTGCATGCACAAGATTTTAATGGAAGACAATTAAAAGCCTACGGTGTAGCCACAAAGGAAACTTAAATCCGAACTTAGAAGAAGTTGTAAAAAAGGAAGTTCTCAAATTGTTGGATGCCAGAATTATTTACCCTATTTCAGATAGCTCATAGGTAAGTCCGGTGCAAGTAGTGCCCAAGAAGGGAAGAGTGACGGTGGTAGATAATGAAAATAATGGACTCAGCCCAACAAGAATGGTCACGGGTTGGAGAGTGTGCATAGACTATCGCAAGCTCAATGATGCCAAACGAAAAGATCAATTTCCATTTCCTATCATTGATCAAACGTTGGAACGGCTTGCCGGTCATGCTTATTATTGTTTCCTTGATGGATACTCGGGATACAATTAAATCCAAATTTCACCAGAAGATCAAGAAAATGCCACTTTCACTTGCCGTATGGAACATTTGCCTACCGGAGGACGCCCTTTGGTTTGTGCAATGCTCCAACGACATTTCAACAATGCATGATGGCCATTTTTTCGGATATGGTGGAAAAGTTTATTGAAATTTTATGGATGATTTTTCTGTCTTTGGTTCTTCATTTGATAATTGATTAAATAATTTATCTTTAGTTCTACAAAGATGTGAAGAAACTAACCTTGTTCTTAACTGGGAAAAATGTCATTTTATGGTGCAGGAAGGAGTTGTAGTTGGGCATAAAGTTTCTTCCAAGTGCATTGAGGTAGATCGAGCCAAAGTAAAGGTCATCGAAAAATTACCTCCACCTAGCATGGTCAAGGACGTGAGAAGTTTCTTGGGACATGCGGGGTTTTATTGTCGTTTTATTCAAGATTTTTCTAAGATTGTTAAACCCCTTTGTTCTCTTTTGGTCAAAGATACTCCATTTAACTTTTCCAATGATTGTTTGTAGGCATTTGCACTTTTGAAGAAGAAGTTAAGTTCAGCCCCAATAATATGTGCACCGGATTGGGCACTTCCATTTGAATCGATGTGTGATGCAAGTGATTACGCAATAGGAGCCGTGCTTGGACAAAGGAAGAACAAGGTTCTCCATGTTATCTATTATGCAAGTCGTACCTTGATGGATGCCCAATTAAATTATGCTACTATGGAAAAAGAATTGTTAGTCGTGGTCTTTGCTTTTGATAAATTTAGATCATATTTAATTGGGTCAAAAGTAATTGTTTACACTGATCATTCTGCTCTTAAATATTTATTAGCTAAAAAGGAAGCTAAACCAAGGTTACGTAGGTGGATTTTACTCCTACAAGAATTTGATTTGTAGATCAAAGATAGAAAGGGAACCGAGAATCAAGTAGCCGATCATCTCTCTATACTTGAGCACACAACAGAAGAGGCAGCCCCACTTTCTCCAATAAATGAGGTATTCTTGGATGAACAACTCTTTGTTGTATCTCTAACACAAGTTCCTTGGTATGTAGATTATGTAAACTACTTGGTAAGCAATGTGATCAATCCAGAGTTTACATACCAACAAAGGAAGAAATTCTTTTCAGAGGTCAAGCACTACTATTGGGAGAAACCTTTCCTCTACAAGCATTGTAGTGATCAAGTGATTAGGAGATGTGTACCCGAGGAAGAGATAGAGTTGATCCTAAGACATTGCCATTCATTAGAGGTTGGTGGGCACCATGGAGTGAACAAAACAGTAGCTAAAGTGCTCCAATCAGGTTTTTATTGGCCCACCATTTTTAAAGATACTTATGCTTTTGTTTCTTCTTGTGATAAATGTCAAAGAAGTGGTAATATTTCCTGAAAAAAAAATTAAATGTCATTAAATAATATACTTGTTGTTGAGCTATTTGATATTTGGGGCATAAATTTCATGGGGCCATTCCCTCCTTTTTCTAATCAATACATTTTAGTAGCTGTGGATTTTCTAAATGGGTAGAGGCCGTGGCCTTTCCTACAAATGATTCTAAAGTTGTGATGAATTTTTTGAGAAAGCAGATATTCATTTGGCTTGGAACTCCAAGAGTAATAATTAGTGATGGGGGAAAACATTTTTGCAACCGGCAATTTGAGGCACTCTTGAGAAAATATGGTGTTACACACAAGGTTGCCACTCCATACCATCCTCAGACTAGTGGACAAGTAGAAATTTCTAACCTAGAGTTGAAACGAATATTGGGGAAAATTGTGAGCAACTCAAGGAAAAATTGGTCCAAAAAGTTAGACGATGCACTATGGGCATACCGGTCATCCTTCAAAACTCCAATTGGTATGTCCCCCTATCGTCTAGTTTACGGGAAGGCATGTCACTTATCGGTGGAGTTGGAACATAGAGCTTATTGGGCTATCAAGACTCTTAATTTTGACATAGAGGTAGCAGGTGAGAAGAGGATATTAAAACTCAACAAGATGGATGAGTTTCGGCACGCATCCTATGAGAATGCTCTCATATATAAGGAGAGAACTAAGAGATGGCATGATAGACACACTCTCAAGAGAAACTTTGAAGTTGGCCAAAGAGTTCTACTTCATAATTCCAGACTTCGCCTCTTCCCCGAAACATTACGATCCCGATGGTCTAGACCATTCACGGTAACAGGAGTTTTCCCGTATGGTGCCTTTGAGGTTTCTAACGACTCAAAACACACATTCAAAGTTAATGGTCAACATTTAAAGCCCTACTTCAGGGGAGATTTCAACAAGCAAAAAGTATCCATTGATTTGATTGATCAGTGATTCAAAGAAGGAAACATCAAGCTAAAGACTATAACCAAGCGTTTTTTGGGAGGCAACCCAAATTACTTTCCATTATTTTATTTCTTTTTTGTTTTTGTTTTTTTTTCTTTCTGATTATTCCACTTTTATTTTGTTTTTCATGCTCTCACTTTGCAAATTGTTATTTTTCTTCTAAAAAAAATAAAAACAGGGCAGCTCTGTGTCCCTTGCTAGAAGAGCCTTCCACAACACTCCTTTAAAACACACCAGACCTACCATTGCACTCAAGCAACATTTTCAGGAAAGTTTACTTTGATCCTTTCAATTTTGCATCTCTTTTGATTCTTCACATTGGGGACAATGTATTCTTTAAGTTTTGGGGTAGGTGTCATTTATTTTGGATTATCTATTTATTTTCACAAAAAAAATTGAAGAAATTTGAAAATCACAAAAATATTTTGTTTTCCTTTTGTTTTGCTTTTGGGTTGATGATCACAAGCCTATGATATTACCTCATTGAAATTGAGTTGGATTTTTGGAAAATGCTAAATTTGTCTTGTTTGTGCTTAATTCTTGTGTTAACTTGGGTTATTTGAATTCCTTTGAACACTTTTGCACAATACCATGATCAATAAGTTGTTTTGTTGGCTTAGTGCATACTTACGTGAATTAGATATTTTCTAAGATCTCACTAAACTCTAGAACCTATTTGATAATATCTCGAGGCGAAATCCTAGGCAGCACACCACTAGAGAAATGATCTAGGCCATCAAGAAAATTTGTTACTTGCTTCGTCATTGGAGAAGAGAAAAAGTTTATTAAAGAGTTAATAGAGCAAGAGCAAATTTTGTTATTCTTTAAAAAAATTAATACAAATAATACAACCCGTCAAATAGGATGATAATTGATTGATTGTATAGTTAGGATTTGGGATTTGATTGGTTAGGTGAGTTGGATGCCTTAGTGTTTTCTTCTTGGGTGAAATCTTCTTCTTTTTAAGTGTTTGGTCAATTCTTCATTTGTTGATTTAATTTAATTTGTTGCTGTTTTTCAAATTCAGAATCCACCACTTTCTTGATTTTCAAATAACTTAGAATTAGAACAATTTCAATAGTTAATAGGTAAATAGTCCTCGTGGGTTCGACATCATTATATTACTTGGTAAGATTTCGTATACTTGTGAAATTTCACAACAATAAGTACATCGTCAACGGTGAACCAGTTGCTCATGAGCTTGGGTCTACCCTATACTGAGGAAGTGATGGTGGTTCCTTTGCCATCGATGTTCAAAGTTTCCGCTATAGAGATGTATGATGGAGGAAGGGACTCTCTGAGCACCAGAGACTTTCAGGACTCACATGATACTACATGGCTTCCTTGGGGAAATAGCTTGGGCATTCCCACTGACTTTGAAGGGGGTCAGCACGTGTATGGTTTGGGTCACTAGCACCTAACTCAATGGACAGCTTCAACGAGCTAGTCAGACTGTTCCTAACCCAATTCATGTCCAGTCAGAGGAGGCAGTGTCTGGCTTCGTACCTCCTCACTATCAAACAAACGGAGGATGAAAGCATGAAGTCCTTCTTGGCCAAGTTCAATAGAGAGCGCATGACTACCGATGACCAAGACTAGAAGATAACCTCGGTGGCGCTCCTGGGAGGGGTGGTAGGACCCCGTGTTTTGTGGTCCATGGCCAAGCCATGTAATACCCTGCTCCTTCTTCTTACGTACGCTTCTCCTTTCTGTCGTATGTTTCGTCTTTATGACGTAAGCAAATTCCGAAGGCAGAGATTATGTGATCATCAGCCCTTCTCATTAGCGACTGGGAGTCACGTTATGCGTGTCGAACCATGATGACATGTCTCGAAAGATATCGTCTGACTTCTAGGCCACGCCCAATGTTTTAAATATGCTAAAAATATTTATAAGGAGTATTTTCATTGTTATTGAATTAAGATTTGATCTTAAATATGACAATCATAATATTCTTGACGAGCTCCAAAAATATTATAATTTTCGGAAATTATTTTAATATTATTATTAAAATGATTTCAATTATTTAAGATATTATGAGATTTAAATTATGTTGAGAACTTTTATTAATTAAATGGTTTAATCCTTCTAAATATTTTAAGTGAAACTTCATTATTTTATTAATGATGAAGAATATTATTTTATAAACTAAAGTTAGTTTAAAATAATATTCTACCTTAATTCCTCTAAGCGCTTTTAATTAAGTTAACGTTTACTCATTTTCAAATCAGTATTTGAGATCCATCGTTAGATCGTTACGTGGATCCCTAGATGAAGGGATTGGGTTAAATACCTAGACCCCCCTCACTTTTCCCTCAACTCCCTCTCTCTCCTCCCTCTCCCCAGCGTACAACGTACACATTCCACCCCACACCCGAACGGCTCCAAGCCTCAGCCCGGCGCCGCCGTGCGTCACCAACTCTCACCGCCGGCACCACCGGCTGCACCTCCCTCCGGCGAGCTCAACCATGCCAGCCTCTCTCTCCCACGCTCCCTCTCTCTCTCCGCTGGCCATGTACAGCTCAAATGGGCTTGGTGCACATAGCGCCGCCGTGCGCCGTGCGCCGTCCTCCGGCGCCACCACTCCCACAACAGCTTCCTATACCACCGGCCAACCTCCTCCAGCAAGCTCGGCCTCCATCGTGCTGTCCCTCCTCTCCCCTCACGACAAGTAGCCGAAATGGGTCTTTGACCCATTTCCCCACCATGTGCTGCCGTACGCGGCCACCCACGACCACCATGGACCTCCTCTCCCCTTCCCCTTCCTCCTTCACGTGACCCGAGGCCAGAAGCTCTCCCTCCACCTCATGACTTCTCCTTCTCTCCACGCATGGGCTGCACACTGTGCACCGCCACCCACGACAGTTGACCACCACCTCCAGCCTCCTCAGGCCGCCACCAAGCCAAGCCAACCACCCACGACGCCGATCTGCCACCCACGAAAGCACACTCTCCCTCACTCTCTCACGGGTTTTCCTCCCCCTTACACGGCCACTCCTCCCTCCTCTGCCAAGAGCTGCCATGGCACCACCCCAGTGCCACCACAAGCTCCACCAGCAACCCCTCAGCCCAATCTTAGGTCCAAACCACTACTTTATGTGGTGGGTAACCACTGCACGTGATGGACAGTCACTGCGCGTGATTGACTGCCACTGCACACAGCTAGATCCTCCGTGTTATGCTCCTTGCCATCATCACGAGCCATTCCAAGACTACACCTAGCTATCCAAATGCTTAAACAGTTAACGTACGTGGGTTAGCCGCCACGTACGACTCTTCCGACATCATCGACTATGACGATCAATGAGCAACGCACGGGTTATCCCGTCGATGGTATAACCCTCTATCTCTCGTTAATTATGATATTGATTAGTTATGTTAGGTTGTGGACTGTGCTGTTGGTATTGTGATGTGGTGTTGTGTGATGAAATGTTGGGTATTCTGTGTAGGGAAATGTTGGGCATATATGAGTTGGATGGAGATGTATTCTGCCATGTTGTGTGCTGTGAAGTGTTTGGTGTAATTGGAAAGTACGCTATGTAGTGTTATGGATTGTGTTGTAATGGTGGCGTGGTATATGTGGAATGGGAACAGTACAAGCTGAGTGTACTCTGTGTGTGTGGCTTAGTGTGAGATAAGGAGAGTATATGTAAGATATACCCTCCTGACGTAGTGTGGAACGGGATAAGTACAAGTGGAGTGTACTTTGTGGCATAGTGCGTGTGAATGGAGTACATGTGGAGTGTACTCCATGTGGTGGAATGATGCACCATATGGCGGGTATGCCATAATGGTGATGTGGCGTGTTGTATATGTGGGGAGTACATGTGGAATGTACTCTATGTGGTGGAGTGATACACCATATAGCGGGGATGCCATAATGGTGATGTGTCGTAGTGTGTATGAAGGGAGTATACGATGAGTGTACTCCATGAGGTGCAGTGATACACCATGTGGCGGATATACCATAATGGTGGTGTAGCGTATGTAAAAGGAGTACATGTGGAGTATACTCCATGTGATGGAGTGATGCACCATATGGCGGGTATGCCATAGTGGTGATGTGGCGTGTATGAAGGGAGTATACATGGAGTGTACCCCCTGAGGTGCAACGATATGCCGTGTGGCGTGTCGTAGAGATAAGGATGGTTATGTGATTGATGGGCGTGGAACGTGATGGATAGTGTCGGGAATTGTGGAACAGTGTTCCGAAGTAGTTATGGCATAGCCTGTAGTTTGAGGTGGCAAATGTCACCGTGATGGACTTATGGCTAAGAGTATGCGTGAAGTAGCAGAACAAGTATAAGAGTGCGCAGCAGAAGCATGACTGAGAAATGTCACGAGGTGACATGACTACTAACAGTCATGCTTGTGATGGGCGAAGTAGTGGAACAAGTGTAAGAGTACGCAACGGAAGCATGACTGGGCAACATCACGAAGTGACGTGATTATTGGAAGTCATGCTTAGAATGGGTGAAATGTTAGAGTGTAGGAATGGCGTAACGGGATCGTGACGAAATGTCACGATGTGACTAGAGTACGGGAGGAACCGTACTCGTGATGAGTTAAGAGTTGACATAGCAGAATGTTGAGTAACACGACAAGGTCATGATGTAGCTTGGGAGCAATCTCGGGCTATGTGACGTGACATAAGGCGTAGCTGTGAATGGAGTCTTATCGTGTTAAGTGTTTGAATGAATTGTCAAAAGGGACGGGTAGCATGAAGAGTCATGCTAGCCGGGTTAAGAGAAGATTGGTATCGGAGTATGGCTCTTGTCCCTACGAGCAGGTGATCAGCATGTTATATGTTGATCTTAAGTGATAAAGGGGTAAGGCGCATGTGTAACATGGTGAGACACATGTGTCGGACGGATTCATCATATGTAATGGGTAATCTGTCATGAGTACAGTTACACAGTACTTGAGCCTCCGAGTTGGCTTAGAGCCGTGTGGCTTGTATGGATGGGAATGAGAATTTAGTGTGGGTTAAGATGCATGAAGGTAGTGATGGGCGTATTATCTAGGATTGGGATGCGTGATTCCATCGGTCAGAATCATGCGTTGAAATGTGGTTGTAAGAAGAGTAAGACGAATGTCTTAGTGTCTTAATCCTAAGGTGAATAATGGGTTCACTTTAGTGGATGAGCACTCGAGACAAGACTTTGAGTTGGAAGATGTGGTGACCGTAAGTGGTCCCCGAAGGGTTTAACATAGTAAAGGGCACATAAGTGCATGGGATAGAAGGAGAGTGTTTCAAGTATAGCGTAGTTCTATTTATAGTTCAAGTTGCTTATGCATTAGATAGAGAATGACGCTAAGGTATGTGTATGCATGTAGGTTGCCATCGGACAAGCACATGAATGGACTGAATGACAAGCAAGTAGCATGGAGTCCAAGTAAGTGTTACGTTCATACTCTTCTAGAGTCTTTATAAGATAAAAGAAAACGAAAAACGAAAGATTTTCCCTTTATGATGCTTTAAGAAAGAAAATGCTAAGTGTCCAAATGTATAAGTATGTAAGGCCCATCTTTGGCAGCCCCTATTTACGCAACCAAAGTATTAATTGTACGCATGTGAATGGATGACTATACACTGTATCTATTGTATGTATTTTCTGAGAAAATCCATAAACTTATGAAGATGCATGAAGGGCATGACAACGGATGCTTTTA